>NW_010141773.1:651-6243 GCF_000699245.1 Pterocles gutturalis
CTGCTCTGCAGACGTTATTCAGTCCTAGCGTTTTCCTTCTGGTGAGGGGAATTTTGCCTTGCAGTGTGGGGTCAGCTTCGTTGGCTGTTTGTTCTAGAAGAAATATTGAGGCTTTCAGCGTATTTGACAGTGGTAGGAGAGATGTAGATGAAAGAAATAATGTCCTGGAGATCCCAGATCAGAATTACTGCTTCAGTATGTGCAGATTTTGCATCTGAAACCAGGATGGAGCCTCATGTCTGTTAACCAAACAGAACCAGCTTTGACATCCACGCTGTATGAAGGAAAACTGTAGGCTTTCTGCGATGTGAGGGGCTTTTTGTGGAGCCTAAAAGAGTCTGGGCAAATTCCACTGGAGTTCGGTGGGAAGTAGGGAGTTGACTTCTGTGGGCTTCCTGGAACCTGCTACTTGAGCTGAGTTGCAGATAAAGTCTGGTTCTCTGTTGCAGAGATGCTGCCTGCTTCCTGTGATAGCCCTGCCATCTGAGCATCATCTTGGCAGGATTAATCTGCCTGTGCTGTGTTTCACGTTGTGTTTCGGTGAAGCAAGGTGAAGAGTGTTCCAACACCCAACTTAAATGGGTCGTGTGCCTGAAGCTGCTGTTGCTGTGCAGGGTTAGCAAGCAAGGTGTCAAATGCTGGCAGCTGGTATAACAGATAGCTGGTAGGCAGTAAAAACATTTGGTGTGTGACAGTAGTTATGTGTCTGGAGGTCAACAATTAAATACATTTTTGGGATAGATGGAAGGCTTCAGCCTCTCTGTGTTGTAATCGTGACTTCCGTACCTGACGTGAAGCTAACCAAGCAGTGGCAGATCTTGGCATGTGGCAAGACTGCAAACCCTAGGTGTATCCTGAAAGGTCATTAATTTTTATTTGGTTAACTAGGGTCATTAAAGCAATTAAATGGTAAAGGAGACTCTGAGTATCTGTGCTGCTGTAGGAGTTTACACAGGTGAATGAAAATCTGCTTGGAAAGGAGTAGAACACTTTCAAGCCAGGTGAAAGGTGGAAGTCCTTCTGAATAAGGTTCATTGCTGCTGTTGGCCTTTTACCCCAATTTGAATGCTGCTGTAACAGAGGGAAACTAATTTAAAGATGGTAGGTGCTGCCACAGAGGAACTGTTTTCTTTCAGCAAATGATGGCCAATGAGATGCTTAATGAAACAGAACAATTCTTTTGCTTTGGCATGAAGAATAGGTACAGCCATTTCCTGAATTGTGTATACTCCTTGTAAGTCATTAGAGAAATGATGCTGTGGTTTCTCCTTTAAAAAAAACAACAACCCAAAATATATCCAACACACAGGTGTGTACTTTAAAGGAAGGTACACAGAAGAATCCCAAAAAGTGTATATGCAAGAATTGGGTTATCCGTTTTTGATATGGAGCCATCACTGGAGTGAAAGGTGATAGTCCAAATGCTGTTTGAAAGTACAGTAACACCGTATGAGTTTAGAATGATGTTAAAACTCCAGCTCAGGTCACCATTCACCTGGCACAGAAAATGCCCAGTGGAATGCTCATTGACTATGGGAAGCAGCCTTTTTCTGCTTCTGACAGGAGATTGCTGTTGAATTGCCTGTGATTTTTTCCAAAATTAATATAATTTAGAATATTTTTGAATCAGACTCACCTATAGATTTAAGCTGATTAAAACTGGAAGTGGGTTTTTGACACTTGGATGGATTATTTTTAAAGCTCTTGCATAAACACATAAAGACCACAGAAAAATTTGCATGTCAGAAATTTAACTTTTCCTGAGTATTCTTCTGGGAAAATTGTCAGGTTCTTCAAGGCTGTGTTTCTGGTGCACGCTAGCTCATCTCTTGTATCCAGAACATAGTTTAGATGAAGTGACAGAAAGGAGGGTTAGAAGAGAGATGAGGAGGAACAGCTGGAAAAAGCCAGTCTGTCAGGAAGGTCTGTGTTAAACCTCTAGTTTCCAGCTGTTATTTGTTGGAAAATCACTTTAGTGCTTCAAAACAGACAGCATCCTCCTTGTGGAATGGTGCTTGACTTGCTGGTTGGTGATGAATGACCTGCCTTTTCCAGTTGCTGCTTTTTAACCTTTGCAATATCTCAGTTTCTCCAGCTGCTTGTTTAAAAATAAGACTTCAGTGTACTAATACTTTCACCTTAAGAGTGTTTGGATTTAAAGGAGCATGGCTGTATTTTTACTGTTGTCTAAAATAGACGCTTGGACTGTGCCCGTTGAATGTGCAGTGTTTCTTCAGCACACCAACACCTGAGTTGAATTGCTAGCAGTTTTTCATGTTCTTCCCTTTTCAGAGTTTTGGTCTGGCAAAGTGCACTTGAAACCAGACTTCATTGTGTATTGTGTAGACATCATCACATTTTTAAAACTGAAAGATGACTTAATAAAATGGCTTGGGTTAGTCAAAACTAGACAGAAGTAGAAATAAAAACAGATTAAGTTAGGTGGTACTTGCTTAGTTCTGCTCTCTTGGCACTAGCTGGCTAAAAATAGAATGTGGCTTTTTTGTTGGCAGAAACCAATGTAGAAATGACCATAAAATTGGAAAAGTAGCTTCTTAAAATGAGTTTCCTCTTAAAAGAACAAGTGAAAAACCTCCCTTTTATCCTTGTAGTGCTATTTCTGACTGCTGTTTCTCATCCATTTTGCACTTATTGTCTTCTGACATGATTTTAATGGTCCCCAGATAAAAGTAAGAAACAGTTTCATACAGCATTTATGGAGCGTGAGTGTGGGCTGAGCATCGAGGAAAATGTTCAAAGTTCTGTTCTTTTTCCCTGCATTGCTATTCTCCTTCCTCCTACAACTCCCGCATAGGAAACTTAAATACAAGCAGTATGACTGAGGGGTATACGCTTGCAAATTGCACCAGATTCTGACAGATCTCAGCTAACAGGTAAAAGGTGCAATAACTGCTGGTACTGACATCTCAAACCACAGTTTTAATTACGTTGAGAAGCAGTTCATAGCGAGGGACTCAGTGGAACTACTTTTCAATGATGAAATACACTGAGGGTGTTAACTGTCCTTACGACATTCCACTGTATGAAGGCTCCTTCTTGTTAAATTCATGAATGAGGTGCATTCTCAGCTTCACAATGAGCTGTTTCTTTTGCTGTAAGCACTTCTTTAGAGGAGGCAATTGTAAAAACTCCGCATTGTAAAGGACAATGCTAGCCTGTGATTCATGCTTGGGTTGTAAAGCCAGAGCATTCGAACTCTCTTTTAACTTCAAGTGCTGGAGATGCTTCAGCTCCCACTGAGAAACCTGTTAAAACTCAGATAAACAGTTTCTGCTTATCTATTAGCTGGAAAGATCTTCTGTAAATCTGACCTAAACCTGCTCTCCTATGGGTTTAGGCTTTTTATTCTCTTTATCCATGCAATTTAGAGTGGGGAGGAGGATGTTACCTTCTCATCAGCAATTACTTTCTGTACTTTTCCAGGTTAATTGTCAGGGTCCTTCTTGGTAAGTTGCATTTTCCTGGCTGTTCATGCTGCTTTTCTGTGGATTTTCTTCCGTTGCATTTTCTGGAGTGTGATGTGTAAAACCAGACACATTTCCAGTGGGGACCAGATCAAGGTTCAGGGGAGTGGAAGGATCATTCAATGTGTCTTGCATATGGCATTCCCGTTTGCATCACAAGACAAATGGTTTTTTACAGTAAAACATTTTTGACTCGTGTCCAGTGGGATCCTTTATGGTGGTCTGATCTTATATTTCAGGGCTGCTGCTTTCCATTCCTTTACCACCTAAACCTTATTAAGTGGTGTCTCACCTACTTCTGATGTCTTCCCCCAGTTGTCAAAAGTACTATTTCATCTTCTCAAGCACTTGCCCCTTGCTTTCTAGCTTGCTTTGGTTTTATCAGCTTATAAGACTCTCTAGCCCATCATGGGTCTTCTTTCATTCTGTTTTCTGTCTACTTGTTCATGTACTGTTTCTTGTGAAAAACACGCACGTGGTACACCAAACTGCATTAATGAGATTTTATTTTTGGTTATGAGGCTCTTGTATAGGGCAGTATTAAAAGCTTTACTAAAATTAGGGAAACTGCGTCTGTTCTTTCTCCTTTAGAGTCACCTTTGGTTTTTATTAACTTTATGGTAGGAGGTCAGATTGTCATGGGCAAGCTGTATCGACCCATAGGTAGGTGATGCAGCTCTGTTCATCCCTGCCCTAGGTTCTTCTCTGTTTCTGAGCACTTCCAAGCAGATTTCTTCTGTTCTTCCTGGAGCCTGAAAGTGGATCGACTGGTCTGCGATTCCATGGTCTTTCTGCCTTGAATGTAGGCACTGTCTGCCCTTTTCCATTCCATCTTCCACAAGTACTGCAGAAGGAGTTGAATTAAACCCAGCAGCTTGACATCCCCAAACATTCCAAAGCAACCTGCAATCTGATTTTAGAATTCTTCCCCGAGACAGCTTATCTTTCTTTTTAATGTTACTTGTGATGGCAGGAGCTCCTTCCAGTCTCTTCCATGCACCCAAGCTTTCTACCCACACCAAAGGTGTGCTGAGGTTGTTAGCAGAAACCCACCGGTGGTTAAGGTGCTGCTCCTGCTGCCGGAGCCAAGGGCTGAATGTGCAGATTTACTGTCTGATACTGCACGCAGATGCTTGAGGACAGCCTTTGTGTGTTCAGTCAAACTTCTTAAAACAAGCTGCTTATCTGTATTTCATAATGATTGTAGTGGCTTGTGATTTTTTTCAGTTAATGCTAGAATGTGAAACCCGACTTGTATAAAGTTGGAGGAGGGTGAATGACTGTTAAAACATAATTTAAGAGTTATCACAGCTCCATGTCAAATATAACATCCAGTTGTTCAAGTTGTGATAATTATCTGAAACATTATTTGCATGCCTTTAAAAATTGTACTTGATATGTTAAATTTATTTTCCCCCTATAAATTGAACGCTTTTTTGATGTCTTGCATTGCATTGTCTTTTTTTGGTGTTGGAGGGAGATTCAGTCTAAACTAAATATAATTTCAACCTGGATTGAATGTCTGTATTTGTGTCAAAACTTGAAAGTGTTTGTCCCCTAGTAAGATAACTACTGTAGACTTTTAAAAATTCATGTGCCGTTGATAAGCTTGAAGCGTATTTGGGTCATCCGTGTGGTTGAAGTCACCACTTACGCACTGATGCAAACTCATTCAAGAAAAAAAGACGATCACTTTTGAAGCTGTGAAGGGTTCTTCGTCATTTGTGGTCAGAAGCTGTAGATCTCTGCTCCAATGAAGAATGAGAAGTTTCTTGAGAGCAAGATGTTTGTGATGTTTGGGTTTTTTCCACTGTTCCGGTTCAGAATGCAGTGGAAAACAGCCCCATCGTGTCAGCGGAGTATTTTGGCTGCTGGAAGATGTGTATGCATGGGGGAAAGCGGGAAGAGTGGGCTCTGATCCTGGGATGTCGATGTTTAGATGTTGAGTAAACGTGATCCCAAATGGCACACTGCTAAAGAGCTGTAGGGTAGGAGAGCCTTTATGCTTTTCTTAATGGCTTTGATGTTGAAACGGGGTAGGATGGCGGAGATCCCTGCTTTGCAGCCACTTTTGAAGGAGCAAGTGTTATCAATGAAGGCACTTTCG
>NW_010141774.1:0-10215 GCF_000699245.1 Pterocles gutturalis
CCCCCCCCCCCAAGATCGTAATATACTTTACTGAGATGTTGCCTTCCGGATTTCTGACACAACCTCTGTTCATTTATTTGATCCAAGTTCACTGGCTCACCCTTCCCTTTTCACTTAGAATAAGAATGGTCTGGATTCTGAGATGAGAATCAACTTTAGATGCAGAAGGTTAAGTTTCTATTACGCCAATGTCCTTGTGTAAGTTAGGTGTCTAACCTCCAATATTAGAGGTTGGTGGAGACCTCGTTAAGGCAATCTGTGGAGTTTAGAATGGTATTTAGTGCACATGTTCTAAATTACACACATACATGAATTCAAGCTGACTCCATTGACTGTACTGTCTAAGGTGAAACAATTTAGCAACACAAGCATAGACATTTAGTGCCATGAAACATCAATGGGTATCTAAGACATCTGTGTGACAATGGCAGATATGGCACAGGATCCGAGAGACTTATGCTTATTTTGGAGCAGCACCTGGAAGCTGAGCAAGATATCCTAGGTCATTACAAATGGCACAAGACACCCATGTGTAAATAATGGAACTGGACACTTTCACTCAATAAGCACATGTTCAGGAAGTGAGATGTCACTTGTACTAACACTGTTTCTAGGATTTAACATACATTGTAAAACCAACTATCTTCTTAAATCAATTAAAGCTTCCTTTCTTTTGAGTTAGGAAATATGTGTTTGAAAATGCATTTTGATGGCCTAAGTTCCCTTTTAGGTAATAGATAGCCTTTTGGATTTATAATGTTCTGGGTAAATATTTAATGGAAATTAGATCCAAGTTACATCATGCCCTCCTTCAAGGTATCAGAATTCTTCAGTGCAGCTTCAAGTGAGATCTTTATGATCAATGAAATGGTGTTTGCCTTTATGCTTGTTTTTAGCAAGGTTAATTACATGCTAAGTTACAGAAAGTGCTGGTGATCATAGCCTAATGGCACTTATCCCCATCAGATTTAACAGGTGTTAACTAAATTAAGAATCAGTAGTATCTCTTTTTTCCCTCAGCATTTTTTGTCTGCATTGCAACAAAATGAATAAAAAATAAAGTTTTGACAGCAACTACAAAGACTTGTGGGGGAAAAAAATAAAAAAACAAACAAAAAAGCAAGAGAGAGAGACACAGTGGAAAAACACTGTGAACATCACAGCTTGATATTGACTATTTCTTCTTGTGGCATAACTTAAATCAGATATAAAGTAAGAAGTAAAAAAGATAAAATAGACTATATAATATATTTGATCCAATAATTTTTTCTAATATTTTAAACATTTCAGACCCAATGTCAATTGCCTAAAACAAAGATGTACTTCAAGTGTATATATATATACATATATATATATGGATTTTCTTAAGTTCTTAGAGCTGACCAAGGTCTCTTCTTACAGCCCTGGAATTCCCATATTCCTTTGTCTGCCAAAGGCTTCCTATGCAGTCTTCAAATAGATGAGAAAGGGCTCTCTGACTCTGCTTTCATCATGCAAAAAGAGTGTACAGAAATACAAGGATGTGAAAAACAAAAGAGCATGGAAGAACACACACAAGTATCTTACTTATATGGACTGCTGTGAATATTAAAATGGTGTATGCATTCAGATGGAGAAGAATTAAGCAAGAGTGAGCAGTTTTTCAAAATCATCTTCAGAGTGAATATCTACTAGGCTTTGTTATATAAAAGCTTCATTTTTGGAATGGGGGATTTACAAGTGGCAAATCTTCCCCCACTAAGTTTTTCGGAAGCACCTACATATACAGGATGCTTCTATTTTTGTATTACCAGTGCTAACTCCTATATTGATATATGCTGCTGTGTAAAAGGATGAAACAGATCTTGCTATATATAAGATTGTTGTTTGGCGTAAGGGTACGCCAACCTTTTTTGCTCTCTGATAGGAAGAGTTTGTGTATGTTAACAGGTAGCAGATCGTCAAACAAGAAAATGTCACAAAGCATGACATTCCTGATCACAGACCACCCCAGATGGTCATGTAGCTCTCTTGCTCTGTTTAACAATTCTGCATTTGTGAGATCCCTCACTGCTGTAAGCTCTGTGTGAATGCCAGAAGAAAACAGAGATTATTTTTTGCTGCTATTTAGATCAATTAAATAGCACTGCTTGCAGATCAGGCTGCAGGATTCTGTGTACACCACACGCAATGGCTTTTACAATAATGGCAGCTAGGCAGAAACTGATCAAAACACAATTCTCCTTTACTTTATAGGAGACTACTGACCCAGTCTAAAAATTTTGCAGTGTGAGTATTGTTTCAGTTAATAGTAAGGGAATATACAGACTGATGCATGCTGACAGCTTCAAGGTGGAGTTGACTGTAACCACCAAGTTCAAACAGCTGGTGTAAATGATCAAAAATTTGCTCTACACCCCAAACAAATGTGTCATAAGCTTTACGCAGTGATACCTTATCTGAATTAAGAAATCTGTGTTCTTCATATTGCTTAGCCCCAAATCACTTGGCCATTCTGCTCCATGGTAGCCTTGGGGTGATCTGCCACCTCCTCCATCACCCCTGCTACACTGAGAGTGAGGGTAAAACTGAGCATTCAAATGACCCCTCAGGACTTGGAAGAGGCAGCAAGTGGCCCCATCATGCAATGAGGGAAACATCCTCATTACTGGCGCATCAGATTCAGAAAAGCAGTTTGCATTTAAGGAACCTGTGGTCCCCTTGGCCCCTTGCTAACAAGGTGCTTGCAGTGGTACAACATTCACTTAGCTTTCATAATTAGCAGTCTTTGTCGTAAAAGATTTTTTGTCTTTTGTTACCTTATAAGCCAAGGCCTCAGATCTAACAGTCTCATGAGCCACCACCATTCTGTTTGCTGCTCCTCTGTTCCTGAAAATAATCATGATCTTTCAGCTCTGCAGCACCCCCATTGCCCTTTCTTATCTGCTTGGTCTTCCTGTGGTATCTGTGATCTTTAAGAGAATGGGGACTGTAGTCTGTGTCTTCCTGCTTTTGCAGTAATCATTGTCTACCAGGACTGTCTTGATTACATGCTTGATATTCTGCCTCTTCTTTACAGCATTGCCCTAAGGGTAAGGAAACATAGATAGCACCAGACTGCGCCCCACATCGGTTTCATAGGTCCAGAAAGCTCCCCCTCAACCAGGGAGCAAAGGAGTGCCCACCTCAGCCAGCTCTGTGTGACAGTTACCTCAAAATGCATCATCTGGTTTGCACAGGCTTTTCTGGGAACTCCTTAGTGACTTTTTCTTAACGTCCCTATGTGCATGTTCTTCTGCAGTTGTCATTTTTGCAGACAGCGTTGCCTGTGTCTTGCAGCACCGTGCAAGGTCTAACCCAGTAATACTGACAGGCATCCTGTCTGTCTGTGGCCGGATGCAGGGACCTCTCCTTCCAGTTTACAGGACTGGTCTCTTCTTTACACGTGACAGGGATTGTGCCGGAGGGCTCCTCAGTGGGCCTCATGGGTGGAGTCCATAGCTTTTAGGCATGTTCTGACTTGTCTGTGCACCCTCACTGGCCTTCTGGCACCCATCCACCCTCTCGAAGTTCACCGCTACTCCTGACATGTCAGGGCTTGTTCTGCAGCCTTGCAGAGTGGGAGACCCTGAACCTGCCTTTTAGTTTTGACTAATTACTTTCTATTCACATTTAAACTTCAATGATTTATTGAATTAGCTCTTATAAAAGAATGTGTTCTTCCTTTTCTGATGTCCTTCTGTGCACAGAAGGTAGGGGCAGCTGGTTCTGCCATGCAATTACAGGTCAGCATGAAAACACATGGGGCATGACACTGCAGAAAATGAAGGCTCCCTGACATAGAATAGTGTCTGAAACCACATGGCACAAGTGGTGTATGTACATGGGAGAGGCTTCCTGCTCTGCCAGAAGCTGTCTAGAAGTTGTCACTGTACTACATACTCCCTGCTTCTCCTGAAGCCTTTCATGATGCTCAGCCGTCATATTTGAAATAATTTACTATAGACATCTTCCACTAACAGCTATAAGCAATATTTAAATAAATAACTGAATAAATATTTTATGTGAGTAAATTTAATGTTATACTTCATTAATAATTGCCTAGTAAATAAATAATTTGGGAAATATTGCAACAAATGAGTATATATAATAAAATGAAATGAGCAATCTGCATAGAAAAGGTACAAAATAAGTTAAATAAATTCCCGTCCCAGAGAATATCTGGATGCATACTCATAAGTGCTGGTAGTATTTATTATTTACAAAACAGCTGCCAGATTGTTCTGGGGTGCCAATAATACACTGCTTTTCCTTAGGCTTGAGTTAGGAGAGCACAGCTGCAAAAAATAAGGATTCATTATTTCAAACTATACTTTTCTGTGGTCCTCTGCTCTAAAAGTTACTTGGCTTAATGCCGTTTGAAAAAGAGAAGTCACAGTGGAGCACTCATCCATCCCTAATCTCAAAATTGTAGTGTTAGTGCATAGAATACCTGAAAAGCTATCCTAGTTTGGTTTTGGAACTTTTCAGATCTTACACATTTGAAATCAAGGCAGGTCTTAAGGGTGGAAACCATGAGGTTTTCTACAGGCAAATGCATATTTTAAAATTTAAAGATCATCAAAATATTATTTATGAAAACCTGAGGTATATAAAAATGCACCAATACCACAGGATTCAGTATACTATTGTAACACCACTTCAACAAAGGAGTAACCACAAATTGACAGAACCATGTACCTTGTTACAATTTATTTGAAGGAGTACTTAGTAAAGTCCTGTGAAGTGTTCCCCTTCCTTTTTTTTTTTTCTTTAATCTACATCTTCTGTTCTTTTCTCTCTCCAAAATCACCTGAAGGTTTTAATTTTTATAACCTGTGCTTGAGCTATTAGTTTTTCTTACTCTCTTTAGTTACTCTTTTAACTAAATATTTTCAGGTTTCTAAAATTAAAACATAGAAATTATCTATATTAGAAATACCTGAATACATTATATTTTCTTGTGGTGGGTTGACCCTAGCTGGACACCAGGTGCCCACCAAAGCTGCTTGAATCACTTCCCCTCCTCAGCTGGACAGGGGAGAGAAAATATAACAAAAGGCTTGTGGGTCGAGATAAGGACAGGAAGAGATTATTCACCAATAACCATCATGGGCAAAACAGGATCGACTTGGGAAACTTAGCTTAATTTATTGCCAATCAAATCAGAGCAGGATAATGAGAAATTAAAAAAAAAAAAATAGTTAAACCATCTTTCTCCCACTCCTCCCTTTTTCCCAGGCTCATCTTTGCTCCTGTTTTTCTCTACTTTCTCCTTCTGCAGTGGTGTAGGGAGATGGGAAATGGGGATTGTGGTCGGTTTATCACACATTGGTTCTGCTGCTTCTTCCTCCTTAGAGGGAGGGCTCCGCACACTCTTCTGCTGCCCCAGCATGGGTTCCCTCCCACAGGAGACAGTCCTCTATGAATTTCTCCAATGTGAGTCCTTCCCACAGGCTGCAGTTCTTCTCCAGTGTGGGTCACTTCCACGGGGTGCAGTCCTTCAGGAACAGACTGCTCCAGCGTGGGTCCCTCATAGGGTCACAAGTCCTGCCAGCAAACCTGCTCCAGCGTGGGCTACCCATGGGTTCACAGCCACCTTTGAGCATCCACCTGCTCCAGCATGACGTCCTCCCTGGGCTGCAGGTATATCTTTGCTTAACCGTTACCCTCCATGGCTGCAGGGGCACAGCTGCTTCACCACGGGGTGCACCACGGGCTGCAGGGGGATCTCTGCTCCAGTGCCTGGAGCATCTCCTACGTTCCTTCTTCACTGACCTTGGTGTCTGCAGAGTTGTTTCTCTCACATATTCTCACTCCTCTCTCTGGCTGCAGTTGCTGTTGCAAAGCATTTTTCCCCCTCGTTAACTATGCTACCATTGCTGATGGGCTTGGAATTGGCCAGCAGGAAGTTTGTCGTGTAGCCGGCTGGCATTGGCTCTACTGGACGTGAGGGAAGTTTCTCACAACTTCTCATAGAAGCCACCCCTGTAGCCCCACCACTACCAAAACCTTGCCATGCAAACCCAATACATTTCTTCAGAAATCAACTCTAACATTTATTATCATAAGCATTCGAGAAAAATAAAAAGATTTATTAAACTGCTATGAGAACCTACTTTATGACTCATATTATAAATAATTATTTACATAAATTTAATAACAGAGACTTTTTTATGTCAAGAAAAGATTTTATACTTCTTTTGGCTGGATAAAGCAGGTCAAAACACATGTAGGAAAAGAACATTTTTCATTTTTATTTTTCATTTTAGTAACAGAACCGCTTTTACTATTTCTTCAATATCTAATCCATTTCCATATATTTGAGAAGAGTTTGCTTCTCAGAACCTTCTACAGCCACAATCTAACACTTTGTTTGTAGTGAGGTTAAAATACATATTTTTAAACTTTATATTTAAACTGCATTGACTGTGTACTTCTAGGGTTTATGCACCTGCTAAAATAATCCGTACTACTTGTAGAAAAAATGTTCTGCATCTTGTAGAAAGTGTGCCATTTTGTTCAGTCGTATTTTAGGCTGAACTTAAAGTTCTCCATACCCATGAACTAGTGCAAAAAGTAACTGCGTCCAGCCTTCAGAGACATGGGAGGCATTAGCAGGAGCTCTGTTTTCAGTAACCTCTTCACCTATGAGGCTTAGGATACCACTTGCTATACAGAGATAGATGTGGGTGCATCCATAAAGCATTGGCGGCAGGGCGGGGGTAGGGAGAGAGTAAAATATTTTGGGATTATTTATTGAAGAGTGTTCAGTATTGAAGGGTGTTCAGAAGACTATAGGTATTTCTTAACATTTTGTAAGTGTCTAGGATGGTATTTTATCTACTGGATTGTTGAT
Organism: Pterocles gutturalis; assembly: GCF_000699245.1. Taxonomy (NCBI): domain Eukaryota; kingdom Metazoa; phylum Chordata; class Aves; order Pterocliformes; family Pteroclidae; genus Pterocles; species Pterocles gutturalis. The sequence continues at coordinate 6,878 of NW_010141774.1, forward strand.
AGTGATCCTGAAGGTATGGTTCATTGATTGCTGGATAATTATATGTCATGATGGACAGAAGAATAAACTGTATTTCTCCTGATATGAGTTAAAGCACGTGAGCTGAGATGCTTTTCCCTGTAATAAAACTTGCAGCAAATGACTTAGTAGACCTAACTCAGGTAAAAGTGATTTAATTGAATTTACTTAATTCAAACAGAAGGATTATTATGTATTCTGGACTGGAATTATTGTAATTTAATCTTCTAATTGCAGAAGAACAAAGGACAAATCATTACACTCAAGCACAAGTATTGGTTAAGGTCTGATCCTAAGGCTATTGAAATCAGTAGAAAGAATCACACTGTTTTCATCAGCATTTTGTTTAAGCTATAATTGCATTTATTGAAATATTTTTTTTTTTTTTTTTTTACCTTATTCCTTGTCTGGGTGATGGCTATAAAAGATTAATGACCTTAATAAACTGTGAGTAAAAATACTGGAATTTGTACAAGCAAATGCTATACACAGAGTCTATGGTAGAAGAAGTTCCTAATGACAGTTTTGGGATTTTATATTGTACTATAGTTTGGTTTTCTCATAGATAAACCTTCTCATCATTACATTTTTCTGATGTTTCACAGTCATTTTAATATTATTTGGAATTGACACTAAAATTAAGTTTTTAAATAAAAAGATTCTGCTAAAAAATAGACATAGCTCATAAAGTTATTCTATTTTTCAATAACTGAATTTCTAAAGTAAAATGAAAGAGCATTTTAATCACTCTCAGCAAGACACATTATATATTCTGTACAAGTAAAGGCTAATGTCCAAATAATATTTTTTAATTATATAACTAATTTGGGAGCTATTAATGTCCGCTTGACTAACGGAAACTTTTGAGAAGAATTAAAAATTATGCATACTATCTTGTAGCATTTTCATTTACAAGTGAAAGAATAAAAATCACACAAAACAATGCTTATACAACAATACAAAATCAGTAAAAATTTTATTATATAAATACACTTATTGATGACCAAAGTTGGAGTGATTAACACTTCAAATTTTCAAAAAATCTCTGAGTATGTTACTGGTCTGTGTCAACAACAGAAAAGACATTCTGAAATGCTGGCTCAGCAGAACAGAAGAGGGATCCACCATATCAGGGAGTGTAGTGAGAGGACAAGGGGTAACGGGTATAAGCTGAAAGAGAATAGATTTAGACTAGACATTAGGAAGAAATTTTTCACTCTGAGGGTGGTGAGGCACTGGAACAGGTTGCCCAGAGAAGTTGTGGATGCCCCATCCCTGGAGGTGTTCAAGGCCAGGCTGGATGAGGCTTTGAGCAACCTGGTCTAGTGGAGGGTGTCCCTGCCTGTGGCAGGGGGATTGGAACTCCATGATCTTTAAGGTCCTTTTCAACCCAGGCCATTCTATGATTCTATGATTCTATGATTTCTATATTTTATAATGCTTTTGATCTTATAGCTAATGCCCTTTGCTAATCTTATTCTTCTTTGATTCCCCCAAACACATCAGTATATTCTTGAACAGTGGTTAGAAATACAGGAGGCAGGTTAACAGGAATTTTATTTTTTTAAGACTGTGGCAGAGGAAAGCATGCTAGTGCTCCAGAAATGCAGTTTGGTGTGTTTTTTAAAATGTCTTCTGTCCTTAGTTTGAAAAGGTCCCAAATAGAAAGAAAGAAGGCAAGAACTGTAAATTCAGTTTTCGAATTCATTTTTCAAATTCATTCTCCTTCATTAGGTTCTATATTTGGAAAAATAAGTTTGAAAGTTTTTTCTTTTTTTTTTTTTTTAAGTTACTTGATAAAGTAGCCTCAGATCATCAAAACAAAATTAAATTTAATATGTGAAGCTTTAAGAAACAGAAGCCAAGAATCTGTCAGGCAGAATAATATTAATGATCTGGGATGTTTCAATATTTTAACACTTTTTAAAAATACATTTTTCTTTGTCTTCATATGGAGAAATAAAGGATATTCATAATTTGAGTAATCACACGTAAATTCTCAAAACAACTGAGATGCTAATTGCCTGTACCTCAACAAAAAGTATCTTGTGACAATAACTGTATTTAAAAAAAAATCTGAGAGGAAAAACTGATCCTGTTCTTCTGCCAGTACTGAGCAGGAGCGGAAGTGTTGTGTTGATAATGTTGTACCCAGTATCTCCTTCAAGTTCTGCATGATCATTTTGTTAATGAGACTGTTCATTCCAGCCAGAATCTATATTAGAGTTACTAACAGAAAAAAAAAACAGACAAACAAACCAGAAAAGACAATTCCTGTGTTTTCCTTCAGGTAGAATGATACCACTTCTGCTTTGCTACTTACATCTTGAATAGAGGAATGCATTTATCATCAATCTTACTGCTATCTCGTCTACAGATCTCCTCTCTCTCCCTTCTCCCCCCCCCACCCCGCCTCAACCTGAGATGTGATTCTTCCCTGAACATAAAAAAGTCTTCTGATATTTCAAGGCTGTGTGTCTTTGAAGATATGTACCAAAACAACGAAGAGAGAGAGAAATCAATTTAAAACATAATTTTTATCATTTTTCCCAAGAAAACTCTTGGAAGGAGTCGTGTGGCTCACTTTCAGACAAGCAATTAGGATTTGGTTTGTTTGGGTTTTTTTCCCCTCACAGATCATTCTATTAGCGGAGGCCCATTTTTAATATTTATGGGGCAGATATTCACAGGTGTCACAAATTCCGCTTATGTTGATCAGTGTTTGAGAAACATGGCTGTGTTTCTGTAAGAAGTGTGGTTTTCCTGGAAATCATTACTTTCATTGTAAATAGCATTGAAATTTAAACAACTGAACTTACATTTCATACTTCCTTTATCCCTTGCCAGTCAGATATTTAACACCTTTTACTATTTTATTACTTTGTATACCTATGTAGAACTTGTAGTGTTACTTAAGCACTTCACAATGTATAGCTACAGTGTTTGACAATTCTCCCCAAAGATTCACTTACGCAGTCTGAGTAGTTTCAAATAAAATACTACCAAAAAAATTGTCTTCAAAACCAATTATCATGTAAACCTGCATTTTTCCCTCAACAACTTAGGGGTTAATCAAACAGCTTGGTACATATAACTTAATTTTCTGAAAATATTGAAATACACTAGCAAGACTAATTACATTACAGTGAAAGCTATCTTTTATCACTTATCCCCTTTAATTAGATATCTCTGCTTTACAAGCAAAGAAATCACGGACTGAATCCCATTTCTGAGTTATGTGAAACTGTGAGGGGAAAAAAGTGTTTTGTTGTGATCTGTGTGATTAGATTGATAGTTGTCGCGACCCAGCACACAGAACC
>NW_010141775.1:0-45859 GCF_000699245.1 Pterocles gutturalis
GATGCTGCTAGGCTGTGTCAGAGCACATAACCCAGTCCTCCGGATAAAAGGAGATATGGCAAACGCTGGCCACAGGTGAATATTTACAACCGCAGCCGGCTGGGCTGCAGACAGACCAACCAAGCCATGACAGAGCTGCCCCATTCAACAGTGCCGTGCCACGCTCCAAACACCAGCATCCCAGTCCATCCCCCAGCACTGCAGCCCCTTTGCATCCCGGTTCATTGGTCAAACCTCTGAAATAAACAGGCAACATCTGAACATCCCGCAGATGGGGAAATTGCAGGTGGTGGTTTGTATTTACAGGCTATGGATTGATTTCGGCTGACACAGAGAGACCAGCTTCAGTGCTTGGCCAGCAAGAAGGGCTAGCCAGCAGCAGCAGCGCATGTTTTGAGCAACATGGAGAAAAAACATTTTTTCTAGGTTACGCACAGAGTCTCCAGCTCCACCATCCAAAAGCCTCATGGTATTTGAGTGTATCTGATCACAGAATCACAGAATGGTTTGGGTTGGAAGGGACCTTAGAGATCATCCAGTCCCACCCCCTGCCATGGGCAGGGACACCTCCCACTAGCCCAGGTTGCTCAAAGCCTCATCCAGCCTGGCCTTGAACCCCTCCAGGGATGGGGCATCCCTAGATGGGTAAGAACTTACCCTGTGGTCCCAGGACAGTTTTCCTCCTTCCCCTCCCACGTGGTCACCTCCACCTAACCTTCTCTCAAGAAGCACAGAACATCACAACCAGAAGAAAAGCCACCACCAACAATGCAAAACCCCCACACAACCCCACAGCTACCTGCACCACCTTCACCATCAAGCTGCATGCTCCCAGCTTCCCCTTCCAGCCTGGAAAGCAGGAGCCCCAGCACAGTGACCCACAGCACGTATCGCCCGTTGCCCAAGCCGCTCTTCTCCACACCTCCTACTCCTCCTCATCCCACCTGCCCTCCTTCCCCACCATGGGTCTGCCAGTGGGGAAGCCCACCACCAACATACCACACGCACAACATAATACAGCAACAGAGTCCAGCGTTCAGCAAGGCTTTTATGTGCAGCCAGCATTTCAAAAGGCACAGTACATGCTGTATGCTCGGTGCCGTCAGACTCCAAGACTGAATTCTCCAGTGTTTTAGGAAAAAAGGTAGGTGGGAGGAGAGTGTGAGAGGGGGGAACAGACCAAGCTTTGTGGAATTCTTTTTAAGAGTGTATGCACAACTGTATAAAAGGACATATTTTTTTTCCTGACCTCAAAAAGACAATATTATTTCACACAGACCTATTTCCAAGAGTGGCCAAGCTATTTCTACATGAACCAGTGCCTGGTTGAGGCAGAGGCTGTGAAGGGGAAACCCTCTCTCCAAGTACGACATGGAAATTCCTTGACCTCAGCTGTGAAGCCAATCAACACGTGTGCGATGGGCCAATGAAAAAGAAATTAAAATACCAGAGTGGCCAGCGCAGATGAGGGCAGGTGTGTAAGGGAGAAGGTACAGCCTGCTTTTTCCAGGCACAGGGCCTGACAAAAAAAAAAAAAAAAAAAGGAGACGTGCTGGACTGGGAAGAAGAGGAAAGCAGGGAGGGCAAAAGCAAAGGTATTGAGACATTGGTTAGAAAAGCAAAGACTTAAAATGCCAGGCAAACAGGTTCTGATTCATACCCTACGGCCTGAAGGTAAAAAGGCAGGGTGAACGGGCACAGAAGGCAGAGATAAATATTTATTTTAGGCTATGCTATCATTTGGTGTGCTTCACGGAAAAGGCTGGGTGTTCACTACGAGCCCAGACAGAGGCAAATAGGTTCATCGTCAGTCTAGACCTGGTAACACCAAGTAGTGCCTACACCACAGACCTGTACCCTGCTCTAAAGCTGTGTTTGCTTCCTTGGGAGGCCACCAGAGAAAATGGCTCCAGAGTGAACCTGCTTTTGCTGAGCATCATTGAGGACACACCAACCTACTGTCTCCAGCAAGAATCCCACAAACAAGCCACCACTGGATGAAAAGCTGCACAGCAACAACTGACTGGTGTTAACTTTCTGAGTCAAGGGAGACAGAGCCCCTTAGTCTCCTTCTCGGAGGATTGGATATCTAGAATTACAGCATCTGAGCCCTAACAAGCACTTGTGATAAGGGCTGAACCCCTTGAGTTAGGCAAAGTGTATAATTTCTCCCCAGAGCAGAAAGCTGGTGCATACCACAGCCCCTCCATGGCTTTGTAACGGGACTGACTACATTTGGGGTTGGAACTTGATGATCTTTAAGGTCTTTCCAACCCTAACTAATGATTCTATGATTCTATGTTATGTGGTCAGGTCACTCGGCATGTACGTGAACTCACGGCACTTCCGTAACACACCAGATGCGTTAGTCTGCTCTCTCCCTGGGATAGACATCCGTCAGAAGGGATCTCCCACTGCCAGAATCATTTGTCTTTTTCATGGCCCTCTCCCAAGTTAACAGCGGGAGAGAGGACTGCAAGGGCTGGGCCACAGACCTTCCCAAACTCCAAGCAACCTGCGTGAAGCAGAATGGTCCCTTCCAACTCAAACTGTTCTATGATTCCATGGTAAATACAAAAAGCTCTAGTGGCATCCATAGGTCAGTTTAAGTGCACACGCAGGGACAGGGATGTGAGCCTCTTCTAAGATCAGATCTACAAACCTTATCACCACTGTGCCCATATTTAGGAGAAGCAAGTAACAGCAGTCCACATATTTCCATCCTTTTCAGAGTCCCAAGAAACTCCACTTAACAAAAACCATTCAGTCCTTACAGGAAGAGTGACGTGCACTGCAGGGAACAAGTTTGCTAGTGTTCAGCTACTCTGCATCAAGAATAAAAGCAACCAAGTCCAATGCAAACTAGAAAAGACTAGACTAGATTGGGTCAAAACCCAGCCCATCTTCAATGAGTTCTCAGAAACCCTACCAGACTGCTGTGCTGCTCATTAGCTGTAGTTTCAGTACCATCTGGGTTTCTCTAAGGAAGGACAAACCCTTGAAAAACAAGACATCCAAGGAATTTGGTTCTTACAGAACCTCCAACATGGACTTCAAATCCAACACCTGTTTGAGATATATGGCCTTTCCTGTTAGGCAACTAGATGCATCTTGGATACTGATCCAGTCTCTCTTCTCCTCTGATCACCTGCCCCTCTTCTGCTAACGTCAAACTTTCCAAGGTCTCCTGGTGCTCCTTGTCTATGACAGAAATGCATTTATTAGGGGAAAATGAACAGAGTGTGTATGAATTAGAAAATGAGTCCAGTCTGTTCAACTAGGGTTGGGCAAGCTTGTTTTGCCTAATTTAGAGGCCATTCAAACATTGTGGGTTTGAACATTACTGCATTAGTGTTTCACTCAGGAAAAACTGTGAAAGAAAAAAAAAAGGTGAAGAGAAGGGGAAAAAAAATCCAATGGAAACATAAATAGCATATAACGTATATGGGTCACCCACTTGTGCCAGCACAGACCTTCTAAGCCCTAACACATTGCACAGGCTTCCCTTCAGCTAGAAGTTCCTTTAAAATACTTAAAAAAAAGAAAATCCCAAATCACCAGACAGAGGTGGAACAGGTCGAAAGAGATGGATAAACATGCCAAGGACAGCTGGTCCTAAACCCTGACCTGTCTTTGATTTAGACTCTGAAATCAAGGAGATCAAGAACAGAGAGCTCCCTTGCAAAGCTCCAAGCCCCTCAGACTGCCTTGGGTGAATCACAGCAGCCCTCTGCATCAACAGGACATGCTGTAAACTCTCCATGGACCCTGCAGTCACTTCATTAGCTTTCTCCATCCCTCAGCTGCACTTGGCTGCAGGTAGGACTCCCAACAGCCCAGCTTTCTGGAGACAACTAGTATAGTTTGCTTTGCATCCCTCTATTTCTTCTGTTGTGTCTTGTTTGCGGTAAATGGTGTTTGGGTGACAACTAACAAACCCTTCCTCAGACAGGTGACATTACCCATTAAGGGGTAATGGTTATAAGCTGAAAGAGGGCAGATTTAAATGAGATATTAGGAGGAAGCTTTTTCCTGTGCAGGGGGTGAGGCAGTGGCCCAGGTTGCCCAGAGAAGCTGTGGATGCCCCATCCCTGGAGGGGTTCAAGGCCAGGATGGATGAGGCTTTGAGCAACCTGGGCTAGTGGGAGGTGTCCCTGCCCATGGCAGGGGGGTGGAACTGGATGATCTTGAAGGTCCCTTCCAACCCTAACTATTCTATGATTCTATTACACTAGATCAGTGCCCATCAGCTAGCAGAGGACACGTGGTGAAAAAAGTAGGCATCAGGCAAGAACCTTAAGGTGCTACAGGAACAAGGCTGTCCTCACCCATCTGATCACATTAAACCCCCTCTTCTGTCACACCTCTCCAGTTCAAAAACCAAGAAAACAGGTGGAAACCAAACTGAGAATAACCTACTTCTAGAGGCATTTTCTTTCTCTTCATCCCAAAGGCTGCATGAGGTAAAAACAGAGACAAGAAACAAAGAAATGGGGGGCTCAACAAAGAAGAGGTGCTGCTTACCTGCCTGTGAGCAAGGTCCAAGGACAGGGACCATGGCCCAACTGAGCAGCCCTCACCATGAGATCTACCAGCCCAGGAAAGACCTCATTTAGGAGATTAACTCCACCTGAAACACCACTCCTGCTGCCTCCTCCTTCTCCCTCAATCCCTTGAAAGCCCCATCACCTGGGTGGGTTGATCCCCTGCTCCCATTGACACCTGGGCTACACCCCTCCACCAGCAGGTCCCATCAGCTGCATCCGTAAGAAGAGACGGGTTGTGTTTTCATGAGAAACTGCAGATGAGATCCCACCATCACATTACACCACCCTTTCAAAGGGCTCTGGGCCCTTGATGTCCAAGGGGACTCCTTCAAGGCTGAAGCACGGTCACACAGATGTCACCGGAGCTGCCCCAGCCCTGCCCTCTCCTGCAGCACAGAGGAAGGTGCAATGACCCTGTGCAAGAGGAATCCCTTTGCTTCTCTATACTATCTCTGACTTCTCCCCCATCTAATCTACTTTTTTTTTTTTCCTCTGGCCCCATGTATACTTTCCAGCTTGTTTCCTCTTGTGGTTCTCATTTCCCGCTCCTAGGAGGTGAGCTCATGCATTTCTCAATTACCAGCCAAAGAAAGGGAGAGGGAGAAAGCAATCTTATGGAAACAGATGAAGTCATGCCTGTATAATGCTCACGGAGCCATGATGCACACATCGCTGCCCCCCAACCCCGCCAGGGCCGCCTGCCTTCCCAGTCCCTGGCTCACACTAATCTCCTTGCACCGAGGAAAGATGCTCTGCCGACACGCAGAGAGAGCGGAGCATGTTTGTCTCACTGGTTTCTCCCTCTCGTCCCCACTCCGCCCCAGCTTTCGATCCTCCCGCCCTTTCGTCCACCCCCAGCGATCCCCATGGATCTTTGACTCATTCGCAGCACGCCACTGAGTCAATAGCGAGCCCACAGACCGTGCGCGAGGCTCCCGGCACCGCGCGCTCTGCCTACGGCTCCGCGGACGCCGGAGAAGTTACACAAGGGAAATCTAAAGGCAATTAAAAAGCATAATACAAGTGGTTGTTTAGAAAAGGTGGTGGGGAGGAGAGAATCAAATTAAAACAAATAAAGGAATGTTTTAATGAGTGCAGCAGTGAAAGTGGGATTAGAGGTGCCTGAATGGCATCTCTATATTTCCCGTATGGAAGGGAGGGCCGCCCAGCGCAACAAGAGCTGACAAAAAAAAAAAAAAAAAAAAAAAGCTGGGCCTCAGGCTTGGAGAAACATTTGGCTAGAAAGCAAAGAAGGTAATTGCTGCAAATGGAGACTAATTCAGGAAGCAGTCAGCCCTACACAGGGCCAGTTCTTGTGCTGTTAGAGCACTACAGATGCTTCGTGAATGCTGGAGGGACGGAAACAAGCACAGGGAAATATTAGGAAAAAAAAAAAACAAGACACAAAGGCAACAAATCTCTCCTTTACAAGGTTCACACATTTCTCTTCCCTCATTCCTTGCTCCCCAAGGACACTTAGGACCTTCTGGCGGTCCCACTTGGCCTTGCCATCAGCAGTCTATCTGATGGGCACGGAGGGAGTGAGCCCAGTGGCTCCCAAAGCCCGGACCATACCCCTCCCTTCCCCCTGTCCTAGGAGAGGAGCGGGCTGGAAGGTGAGGCGCAGGGCACGGAGGATGTGTTTACTCTCATAACACCCCTGTGAGGTGGGGAAGTCATAGCCTCATCTGACAGATGAGGAACAGAGGCAAAAGGAGATTAAAGGATTAGCCCAAGGTCACGCCGGAGAAGTTTGTAGCAGAAGTGGAAATTAAAGCCAGGTCTCTCGGTCCAAAATCAGTGCCTTAAGCACCAGACTAGACTTTCCTAGAGCTGGTCAACCTTTTATATTTGATAGTTTGTTTTATTTTCAAACAGAAAACCAGTTTATTTTCTAAATACACATTTTCATAGAAAAGGGAGATGGAAGAGCTCATTTCCTGGAGGGAGGAGCTGCTTAAGATCTTATTTATTTCTTTTGCACTTAATTTCTTTTAGGTTTTAGTGTTTCTGATGGGGAAAAAAATGCTGCAGAGATTTCAAAGCACAGGAACACGTTTCTTTTCATTCTTAATTCATCATGTGAAATACTTTCCACTTCCCAACCGGTTCTGCCCTGCCTCTCTTTGCCTTAGAAGGTTTTAAATACCTTTTCATTATTATTTTTTCATAGCCTCTACTAGCTTAGAAAGCCTGCATCTTCTGAACAGAGGTTGTTGAACAACACTGCCATCACTACAACCCTGTTGATTGGAAATGTACTTTACAAATCAATACAGGCAACAGGTCCATGCCTTGACATACAAGCTGCAGGGCTAAATCTGAGTTAGACCCCAGCTGCTGCTGATTCTGCTCATCCAGTCCCTGCCTGGACCATGCCTCCTTCTGCCCCTGGCTCTGAAACTCCCTATTTTCTTCCCTTTATTGTGCCACCAAGCCCAGTCCTTCCCAAAACACATCTCCCCCTTGGCTCTGAAAGCCCCTGGACAAAGGAAAGCAGCCCCACTCCCCTTCACATACAGTCCACGGAGAAGCAACAACTTGTCCATGACCAACTAGGAGGCCAGCAGCAGAGCTGGGGAAAGAAGATGGGTTTCATTAATCCAGGAGGTTTTTCATCCCGAGGCACTAAGCAGTGAGAAAGCCATATGAAGCGGATGCGATATGAAGCTGGCATATTTAAAGGTGACTTAAGGATCCAGACACTCACTTCCCATGAACACAAACGGGACTCAGTAGGCAGAAAAGGGCTCGCTTATGTTCATGCCAACCAAATGGTTAGAATTAGCTACAATTGGTAAAGCATTTTGAATAAAATGTGGAACACTTATATAAAAGCTGAGTGTTGCTCAAAGATCTCCTTTCCTATAATTGTGTTTAATGATCTTTGAAGAACAAGAGGGCAATCCATAAGGATGACTACCACCATCACACATGTTCCTGTGACAATGAGGGATCTGGGCTGAAACAAAGACTATTCTTACAAGGCAGTTTTCACTCCCAGTTTGCTCCCCCTTTACTTACAGACTTATTTGCACAAGCAGGTAAACTTGAAGTGTCAATGAAGTTGAAGTATTCCACCAGCAGAAAAGAAAGCATGTTATAAACTTATGACCAGTATCAGTCCAGCTTATTCCATGTCCTGGAGACATCTAAACTCTCCCTACCACATGTAAAAGGGTTTTGGACTGCTGCCCAGCTCCCAGGACGCATCCACCACTCTCCTCTGGGCTGGGGAAGGTAACCTAAGAGCAGAGCTTTGGCAGCATTGCAAAGACAGGTCTTGGATCTCCTAACTGACTTCCATGGACTGAAGACTGTGCTATGAGCTCTAACAAAACCTTTTTTTGACCCAGTCCCAAGGGAGGGCAGTTTGTCCCCTCTGGGATGAGCTCCTGGAGGCCGGCTGACTTCTGCAACAGCCCAGAGCACCCTGCACTGCCAAGTGAAGGGCTTGCTTGCAAATTTTAACTCACCTGAGCCAGGGCAGATAACAAGAGCGGCACAGACCAGCATGTACCACCCAGGACATGTCCAAGGCTACCTGGAGAGTTTTGCATCTGGGCTGCGACTGCACCTTCTCCCTCTGTCACTGCTTCTCCCATTATCAGCTTAATTAACAGGAGGTGAGAAACTAAATTTACCAGAAGCCCGTGTGCTCACACATGGGTAGCATAAGGGCAGGGTCCTTCCTCAGCTCAGATGATTTGTTGTGGTCTGTCCCTCGTGGTCGATGTTTGTTTGCATCCTGAGGACATGCCCACAGGGAAGAGGTTCAGAGAGACCCAAACACACTCACAGGGCTGCCTGGGAGAGGTTTGGGAGCAGCTGGTCCAGGGAGACAGGCAGGTGCTAATGCACTAGTCTTCACCTTATTTTGCAGGTCAGGTCTGGATCTAGGAGAGAAATACCACAGGAAAACTTCTGTCTCCTGGAGCTAGCACTATAAGGGCTATATGTGGTTTTCATTTCTTTGTCCCAAGTTCTGGGTAAGATGAAGTGAATTCCTGGAAACTGAAGGGTTTGGACACTAGAGTTGTAGACTTGGAAAAATACTACTTCTGGCTATGATGATTTATTTATAGTTGCAATTAAGGACAAAAAGGCTCTTCAGAGAGAGAGAGGATGAAGTGGAAACAAGGCAAGACCTGGAAACCTAAGACTATGGGGATTCCCAGAGCAAAATTAATCAGGGGACTGAGTTGTTTTCTATTTATTTTTTTCCTAAATGGTTATCTCTTCATTTGGCTTATCTGGCCCAGAGCTTTACAACAACTACATTTCTGGCCCCTCCCCATGGAGGGAGGCCAAAAACTGGAATTTGGAAAAAAAACTGGAATTGGAGCCAGAGCCAAAAACTGGAATTGAGACTGGGGATGGGTCTCAAACTCCCAATGAGGGCTGGTGAGCCCTCAGTCAGAAAGGCTCAGAGCCGTTCTCTGCTTGGCTGCAGCACAGGTAGTGAGGGCTTTGGGATGTGGCAGTGAGGGAAAGAGCAGAGCCAGAAATCACCAGCAGGACGGAAGAGTAAGAATGTGCAAGAAGGAGGCCAAAAGTCGTTGCATCTACAAAAAGAAACAGATAGCACCCCGTAAGATTCTCTCGGTGCAGGACTTTGATTTACAGCCTGCCAGGGCATGTATCATCCCAGCTCCTAGAAGAGTGGGTGTGGTGCAAACCCCCAGAAAACCTTTTGACCTGGAGCTCTGTAGATATCTCTTCATCTCTTTTAGATACAGCTTTTGGCCCTGCAAATATCCCCTGCTGAATAAAAGACCTGGCTCCAGCTACCATGACCTGGATAACCAAGGCAGTGGGGAATTGCAGACCAATTCAGCCAGCAAGACCAGTGCCCCCGTGGTTAACAACCCCTTCCAACCAAGGGCTGCCATCAAGACCTCCAGGCTAAACAGGACCTCCGATCACTGCAGCAATCATTAAAGTGCACAGGCAGACCAAAACGAGGGACAATCTTTCCCTTGGGGAAAGTTTCAGAAAAGCCAGGACTGCTTTACTCCAAGAGACACTGAGGTCACCTCTGTTTGTCCATTCCCCAGTCTGGACTCTTGACGCCTCAACTTCCCTCTCTGGACTGCAGTAAGAGCCCTACAGCCTCCCAGGTCCCTCAGGTTCTCCCTTCAACCTGCACTTCCCTTGTTCACTTATTGCATTCCAGCTGGAATAAGAGGCTGCTACTCACTGTTTACATACACTTTGCTCCACGAGAGGTTTTTGAGGCTGTTCTTGTTGCCTGACCTCCACACTGCGACAATGAGCTGCACTGCACCATCTCTGTGCTACGTTTCATGCAACTTTCTCCCCGTGCTGCCTCCATGAGACACTGAAATGTGTGGACTTGAAGGAGCAGTTATTGCTAAAGAGATACAAGAAGCACAGCTAAAACCAATGGCAGATGGGTAGTATCTCAACCTAGAATGGGAAAGGGGCAGGACATAGAATCATAGACTGGTTTGGGTTGGAAAGGACCTTAAAGATCATCCCGTTCCACCTCCTGCCATGGGCAGGGACACCTCCCACTAGCCGAGGTTGCTCAAAGACTCATCCAGCCTGGGACATAATGAACTTTAATTCATAAGATTTAGAGAACTGGCTGAAACAATTAGCAGTCACCTGTGTGTCTCTTGTCAAGCATGGCCGAGGTGCACAATAGAAAGAACAAAGCAAACTTGATGCTCTAAATGAAGTAAACTTATGGATTGCAGAAGGAGGAAAAGTCAGGTTAGCTATGATTCCCAGAAAAAAAAAGTCTGAAATATAAATAAGTAATGAATAAAAACCACAAACTATTCGTAAGCACAGAAGATAACAAAGCAAAGTCTTAGGCTAATATGGATTTAATCTGAAACAAATTGCATCCGACCAAGATAATTTCCCTTTGTGACAGACCGTGTGGATAGCAGAGAGGCCGTTGACGCTACATGCCTAGACTTGTAAAGCTTCAGATGCATAACATCCTCGTAAGACATCAAACAAATGGTCTCAAATAAACTTCCACATAGCAGATGCAAAACTGCCTGGAAATATGATACTTGGACGCTAACTATCAATGGGCCGCTGTCAAAACGGAGGGATTAACCCAGCAGAGTTGTGTTGTGTTTGTTGTGAGTCCAGCTTTCTTCAAAGTTTTCTCTTAACAACCTGGGCCACGAGATAGATCACACGCTTGTAAAACACACAGCTGCTACGTAGCTGGGAAGGACTGCCTGAAGACAGGTTTGAATTCTGATCTTGGCAAAATATGGAAAATGTCTGGAAAAAAAAAACTTGGATTGAGTTCAGTAGAGATAAAGATGGGAGAAAACTGTCCATAATTCCTCACAGAATTATGGAGGGAGCTGAGGTGAACTGCAAGCTTAACATGAGTCAGCTACATCTCACTGCTACAAAAAAAGGACAAACGTTGTCCTAGGTTGTACAAACAGGAGTCCAGCTTGTAAACCATGTGGAGTAACCCTTCTGCTCTGGTCAGCATGGCGAGGCCTTAGCCAGAGCATCCCATCTAGTCTTGGGACAGTGAACCTCGGAAAAGATGTGTGCTGTCTGGGAACAGCCTGGAGGAAAGCAACAGGAACAATCAAAGCTTTAAGAAAGAGCTTGGAATAAACTGGGGTTGTCCATCAGAAAAGAGAAACTCATTAGGAGACAGGACACAACAAGAGTCTTCAGACTCCTGAAAGTCTCACCTGCCTTTCTAAACCCAGGCACTGGACAAGCTCCACCTCGGAAACACACAGCAGGTAGCCAACGCGTGCTTTAGCATGGTCCAGTGGAGACCACGGTGTAAACAAGAACTTCTGGCTACTGCTTGCAAAGAGCAGGAGCTCCTGATGCTCTCTGCCTCTGACAGCCCACCCAAAAGACGTCAGAAGGGAAGGCAGCCTCTGCGTCTTGCAAGAGCAGCCAGGCCAAAGTGCGTGTGAGACCTTGATTGGAAACAGGCTGCTCTTCGCTCTTCAGCTCTGCTTCTGGCAACGTGTGAGAACTTCCGCATTCCTAGATGGTCTCCTCATCCCAGATGAGGAAGCTGGTATCTGGGGAAGACCTTTCTTATTCATTACAAAAATGTTTCCACCCCCTCATTGGTCTCTCCTCACTTGACCAAAGCATGTGGACAACTTTATTTTTCAGAAGCACCCACCAGCTCTCCCGTGACCATGTTGCTACACGAGTGCTTGACTCAGCTCCTATCCCTGTCAATGGAAAAGGCTTCCACTGATGGAAAGCACTCCACTGGTTTCAGTGGGAGCTGATCAGGACCCCAAAGCACCGATAATGAAACGTGAGGAACCCACGGCTTCCACAAGTGACTTGTTGGATTTGAGAGTAGGGGGAAAGCCCTGAAATACAAGTGGAAGAGCATTATGCTGGACTGGAATCATGCAGAAGGCATAGCAAGACCGAGCTTGCTCTGTGGGTTTGGGAGTGATCTCCTCTCCCCAGACACACCGAAATGCGGAGGCAATGTGGCTGCTCTCCTGGGGAAAGGATGAAATGCCGGTCCCTGGCAGAGCTGCGGGCTCCCAATCCCAGTTACAGTGGATGGAGAATGCCACGCTCCCAGCTGGAGGGAGAGAAGAGTCTCCAAACACAGAGGGAGGGGCGTCTCCGGTGCTTACAAAGCCTAGAGGAAGGTCCAGACGAGGAAAACAACAAACAGCAACATAAACCCTGTGGAATACGAAAGGGAGCAATAAGTAAAAGCAGATGGAGTTGTGCCACAGAGGGCTCTTCCCTCACATTCCCGGAATACCAAGAACGGTCACCTCCCCTGCCCAGATTGTCTCTGTCCTCGCTGAACTGGGCAGCTCTGCACTCAGCTCCGTCTGGCAGCCGTCGTCCATGGGGAACACTAAACCTCACAACCCCAACACACACATTGCAGACAAACTTTTAACCTCCCTTCCTCCAAAGCAAACCCAACCGCACTGGAGTCCCGGCACAATGAAAGCACAACATCGGTACAAAACTGAACAGATCAAAAATCTTGGAAATTCATATAGTACTTTGTCATCTCCATTGTTTTTCCAGGCAGTTTCAAACCTGGTCACACATATTCTGGTCTAGCCATTAATTTAAATATCACTTAATGTAGAATTTTATATTGATTCAGTTACACCAGAGCAAAGACCTACCTGAACAGGGTCAGTTTGGTAGGAGGCTCTTCCTGATTCACCCACCGAGTATTACCACAGAATCACAGGAGGGTTTGTGTTGGAAGGGACTCATGCCACCCCCCTGCCATGGGCAGGGACACCTCCCACTAGCCCAGGTTGCTCAAAGCCTCATCCAGCCTGGCCTTGAACCCCTCCAGGGATGGGGCATCCACAGCTTCTCTGGGCAACCTGGGCCACTGCCTCACCACCCGCACAGAAAAGAATTTCTTCCTTATATCTAGTCTAAATCTGCCTTCTTCCAGTTTAAATCCATTACCCCTTGTCCTGTCGCTACATGCCCTTGTAAAAAGCCTGTTCTCTAAGTTCTTGAAGTTCTTCCATACAACAATTGAAGTTTGTGTATAGGTCAATCCTAACCAGTGCTTGGTCTGGACTGGAAAGATCTCTGGATGTTGCATACCCTGGTGTAGATGCATTTCTAGCATAAAGACAGCACCCCGAGCACGCACAGACCACATCCATACTCTCAGTGAGACACTGGTGTTACTTCATCATGATGAGAACATATATTGCTTTAAAAGCAGCAACCCAAATAGAGTGGTATAACTTTTTTGCACAAACTCTCTGACCTTTCCTGAAAGCTGGGGCCAGCAGTTACTTCTGAACCAAGACAACCACCATGCAACAGTGGCACTGGATGATTTAATTTGTTTTCTGGAAAATGCTGCATTCCAGCCAGGCCAACAAAAACGATCCAGTACCCAAGGCATTTTTGCCATTTGTTAAAAATGCCAAATTGTCTTTCCAGTTAATTTACTAGCATAAAATCCAGGACATTTTAATTGCTGACTAATTAGCAGAGATCTTACTGGGCCTGTGCCTTAGGCCTGAAGTGTCTGGGAAAGACCAACAAGGCCTTTGCAGGTTCAGAGAAGCAGCCATCAAGGAAAGACCCCACCAGCACAAGAAGCTTGACTGTATCTTGCCAGCAGTCTATGGGAGTCCATGAAGAAGAAAGTGCACTCATAAATGTAACTCCACGCAAGTCCTTGGCTAGCTGAAGGTGAGGAAGCTCTGCTGTACACTGCACAGCCAAGAATCTACTTCAAAGAGATTATTCCACATTTTATACGCACACACAGCATTTGCAAAGTCCCACCAGTAGCTATGCTTCTGATCGTGACCTAACATGCATTTTGCCAAATCTCTGGCTAGGAGCAATTGGTGGTGTTCCAGCATCTTTGGTGCTGATCTCTGCTAACCATCAACACAGGCCAGTGTTTTTACGTAGCTGTCTGTATCCCATGCAAGTAGCTGCCCCAGATTTGACCAAAGGTTTCAAGGTACGCATACACAGAACATTCAGGCACGATTTATGATTATCGTGAGGGTAAAGGGAATTGATCCAACCTTCTGATGTTGCTCTCTGCTATGTGGCAAAGATGAGCCCAGGTGCATCAAATCTAGCACACACCTGTGTCTGGAAAACTGAGCTGAGAAATGGACAGCCCAGGAGAATCACAGAATGGTTTGGGTTGGAAGGGACCTTAGAGATCATCCAGTTCCACCCCCTGCCATGGGCAGGGACACCTCCCACCAGCCCAGGTTGCTCAAAGCCTCATCCAGCCTGGCCTTGAACCCCTCCAGGGATGGGGCATCCACAGCTTCTCTGGGCAACCTGGGCCACTGCCTCACCACCCGCACAGCAAAGAATTTCTTCCTTATATCTAGTCTAAATCTGCCCTCTTCCAGTTTAAGAATCACCTACCACCTTCTGGCCCCCATGGATTCACACGCTCAGCTCAGAGGAGCACCAGTTCCTCCCAGAGATTCCCTGAGCTAACTCCAAACCAGCTGGGACATCCAGCCAGCGTGATGGAGGCCCGTACGGAGAGACAAGATTATTCTGAAGTGCAGGAGAGCCACATCAGCATGGCCCATGGCCAAGCCCAGCCAGCCTCCCGAGCTGCTTGGCTCGGCTGCGGTATCACACTGACACGACTACATCCCTCCAAGCGCCAGAGCTACATGGGGCATCTCCGCAGGGTAGAGGCGCTTAGAGGGATCACAGACTAAACAAGACGGGAAAGAGAAGAGAGAGATGGAGTCACTTGCCTAAGGTTACACAGCTGGGCAGCCACAGAGCCAGGTACTGTGCCCAACTTGTGTCCCTGGACCACGCTGTCCATCTGCCAGCAGAGCGCTCAATATACAGTTTAAGCCACTCGCACACATATGGTTGCTGGCACATTGCTCAGGAGGAGGAAGACAATAACAGACCATCTAAGGATAACATCATACTGTATATCAGATAATGCCAAGAGGGGCCCCAAGCCCAGTATGCTATTTTTCCCCCTCCTTCAATGGAGTTTCCGTGTGTATGCATGTTTTATTCTGAAGAAGCTATTTGTTTGTCTAGAAGAGGAGATTATTCTGCAGACTATTTTCTTTTAAAAAAAAAAAAAAAGTAGTATCCAGATCACTAGAAAAATTTACAAGTTTTTTTTTTAAAGGAGAGACCAAATGCAAGAAAGGCACACAATGAGAATGAAGTGAAATAACAGAAATAATGGGAAGGAATTAATCCTGAAGGTTTGCAGATTAACCCTGCATTTTCTCAGCCATACTCCATTCATGGATATTTTAATTACTTGGTTCTCCTCTGCATCCAGGTCTGCCTGGCCCTGCCAGGGAAATTCATTTCACGCAAACCCACTGATAAGGTGAAACCTGGACAGAAACACAGATGAGTCACACCAATAAGATAAATAATAAGAAACACAGAAGAGCCTCACCTACAAGATAAACAGCCCTGAGCAGTTTTTTTGATGTTTCCAGCCAAGATCATACCTTCTACTCTTTCATCTTCACTGCCTGTTCCCGTAGTCAAACCACAGACCAGAGACTCACCAGGGAGAGGTATGTTCATGGAAAAAAAAAAGGACCTTCTCTCTTCTGTATATAAGAACAGCCACCCCCACATCACTTGACCAGAGTCATTTGGGCCACCACACTCGCTGTTTCCCAGCCTGAAGAGTCCTACTAGACATTTCAGCCCTTCTTGCCTGCTAAAGGTTCTTCCAGTAGGACACACATTCTACAAAGGAAACCTTCACTTTTCTTACCAACCTTTCACCCCTAGACTGTAGGTTTTTCAAATATAGGTCAAAATTGCTTATCTAGTTCCTCTCCCTCGCATCCTTCCAGTACTCGAGCAATTCATTCCTATTCATTGTGCGTGAATCCTACTCTCTCCGAACCTTGTACGACTTTGCAATTAACTACCATATTCAGTCTCAGCGCATTCTCCTCCTACACCTCAAAAATTGGTACACCTCAGGATTAGAGTATTTCAAGTTGCAAAAGACCTCTGGAAATCATCTAGTCCCACCTCCTGCTCGAAGCAGGGCCAACTCAGAGCGGGTTGCTCTGGACCTTGTCCATTCATGTTCTGAATATCCCTAAGGATATCGATCCCACACCACCTGTGCACCCCTATTCACGTGTTCCACAGTCCTCAAAGTGATTTGTTTTTTTTTTTTTTCCCCTAATATCTAACAGGAATTGCCCTGTTTGGAACTCATATCCATTGCCAGCCCTATCACTGTCCATCTCTGAATCAAACAGTTGGTTCTCCAGCCTCCCATTGCGTATTTCTAATGAGTATAACCGCTCACACAGCAATTTCATGATAAACTGGAGACAGAAGTTGGACTTCATCTAGGAAATGAGAGCAGTTCCTTCCACATCAACATATTTCGTTACTTCCAGCAAAGGAAAGCCGAATGCTACAAGGACAGTGCAAAAGAATTCCTAAGCAAAAGTTAGTGAAGCAACTATGAGTCTTCCCATCACAGTCTAAAAGCTTTAAATGAAATCCAGGAAGCGCACAGACACCACAGTGAGAGGAGGTTTAGAGATGCATTTTCTTAGTGGCTCAAGGCAAACTTTTTTCAAAATTTGTCCCTGCACGCACAGATTGCGTAGCATTTAAAATTTTTTCAATTCCTACTTGCAAAAGCAACAACAAAAACTCTCTCGGAGAAATATCGTTTGGTACTCAAAGAATGCCTGGAGTAAGTCGGGGAGGATATAGTATAATTTTTCATGAGTAATAAGTGTTTAAGTCATGCTTGAAATGCAAAATTCAATTCAACTTTAATTACAGAGGCGTCACTAAAGCTCTTATTATGATTTTATAGGCCACAGAGGAGATCAGATGAAATTCTCAAGTTACACTGAACGGGGCAGAAAAGGCAAAGAACAGATCCCATGCAGGACAATTCAGCTGATCAACACACTGCTCATTTGTGTGTTGCCATCCTAATTTACCTGATCCAGAGATGACTGCTCTCTTTAAGGATCCCTGGTACAGGCTGCAATGCTACTGCACAGAAGGGCTCCCAAAGCACTGTTACCTGTCTACACTGCACCGTGGAGTAAGTCTTTGGGAGGAGCTTGAGCACATAGACCAAGTATGACCAAATACCTTCCCAGCTGCAGCAGCAGCAGCTGTGCTGTAGTCTAAGGCTGTTGGTACATGCACCTTTTTTTCCCTCCCCAAAATACAAGACACCTTCATTAGCATCAGTACACAAATATGTGTATATCATCCTCCACTTGTATCACGACAAGCCAGCTCTTCGTGATAATGCAGCAGTTTAACCAGCAGAGTGTAACCAAGCGCGTGCAAAACAATAATTTAGGTGATTCTCCAACGCGCAGAGCCAGGACTCCAGCAACCGCAGCCAAGGAAAAGATACAGTAATTATACCACAATGCACTGTCTGGATTGTTTTACCGAGATTAGGAAATAATATTTCTGCTTCAAAATAAAAGAGCTGGGAGCACAGGGACACAGCCACAGGTATGACATCACTAGTGACCCCCAGAACACGTGCGTAAAGGGAAACAAGGTTCCACCATTTTTCATTTCTTCTGCCACTTAAGGCAATAACTCATCTCTTAACTCTGGCTGAAGACACAGAGTTTTATGGGAACCACAAATCAAGGCACTGCATGTTTTAAAGGCCGAAAGGATTACTTTTTAAAATAAGATTTCTTCTTTGATTAAACAGCTTTTCTTTGCAAAGGCAAGCGATGAGAACTATCATGTTTGCAGCAAAACGGACAGGTAGTCACAGCGAGTCCTGCAGTAACATTTGACAGTTGTGCACTTTTTTGTGTGTGTTGCAAGAACAGCTGGAGAGCAGGGGAAAAAAAAGAAAAAGAAAGCAAAGAAACGTACAGTAAATCATAGAAAACAGAAGAAAAATGATGTTACAGAAAATACAAGTCAGAGGAAATATTTGGACAGCCAGACAAATGTCATCACGCAGTTAACGGCATCAGGCTACAAGTGTTTGCAGCACTGCTGTCCCAGTAGGTGTAACAGTGACCCAGTTAGGCCAGATGGTGATAGGAAACCATACCTTGGACAGGCCCCATTAAAAATAGAGAGGTTCATGTTGCACAGGCCTATTCTGGAGTACTCGAGAAGTCAAGCAGCAAAGTAGGATCTCCATGGCTCCTGTGTTCCAAGCAACACTGAATAACTTGTTTCAGCCCTCCTGTCACACAACTAAGATATACAGATATAGATAAGATATACAGAAGTGAAGACTGGAGCAAACAAAAAAAAAAAAAAAAAAAAAAAAAAAGCCTTCTGGAAAAACAGAGGTTTAGGCAAGGCTTTCCTAAGGATCTGCAAATCAAGAGGATGTCAGGGCGTTAAACAACCCAGCTTGCAATAGTGAGGCTTAAGGCTCTGCAAAGGGTCTAGACTATGACTGGCACCTGGAGCAGAGGAAAGCTGTTAGCAGTCAGCCAGCCCAGCACAAACTTTGTGGCAGACCGACAATGCTCAAATGCTGCTGACATGATAGAAAATCCAAAATATGTCATTGAAAAAGGCATGGAGGCAGAAAGGCACAGGGTATGCCAAGGCAGAGGCCACCAAAACAACACCTGGAGCAGGCAGGAGGTGGGAAAGATCAGACATCTGGTGGTCTTTGTGGTTTTGGAGCATGTGGTTTTGGAAAGTGCCTGCATGCGTAGAGTTTGGACAAGGAAGACAAGAGGTCCACTGAAAGCTGAGCCAAGTGCTTGCCAGCCTGAAACAAAGGCCACAGTATCAGCCCCCAGTCTCTGTTGGTGCTGTACAGATACCCAAGCCAAAGAAGTATCAAGAACCATTGGTGGTATTCAGATACAGCAGCCACCAGGCAAAAGAAGGAGCTGAAAAGCTCTGATGATGCTCCTCAAAGAAAGACATGAACTATACTGGAGAAAGGGTGAGCTTGAGTGGGCTGGAAAGAAGCTTTTGGCTATTAATGCCTCACAAGACAATCAAGAGGTGGAATTGTCTACATGTAAAATCCAGGAATGAGAGATTAAAATGCTTCCCGTCGTGGTAAGGGACGACCCCTGGTAGCAGCAGTAGTACCAGCTATGGTTATCTGTAACACACAGAGTCTACACAGAAAGGTATAGGAGGGGATACAAGTAATTTGTTTGGCATATAGGTCCAACCTGCAGAATTGTGTCCACTATCTTCGCTTTGAAGAAGCCATCTACAAGGAGAAGACACTGCCGAGTGTTACCATAGCAGGAAGGACAAAAGCCATTGGATGTCTTCCTTTTGTTATTCCTTCTTTCTCACCACATGCCTTTGCAGTTACTGTTTGCTCAGTGTCAGAATTCCTAGCAAGTGCTGTCAGTGATGTAGATCAGGAGGGTTATTCCCACAAAGATTTACTTTGAAAGAAGGTAGTCCCCATGCTGGTGTGGCCTTGACCCATTCCACACCCAGAAGAAGTTATGCATGTTCTACACATCTCCTTAGCCAACTAAAGTCTGCAAATTTTGCCACCAAAACACATATTGAGGCAGTAGATGTTATCACGCACCAGAGTCAGGAGGAGAACTCGGTGCTTTGATCCATCTCACCCATCTAGATCCCATTGCAACATACCACGCTTGGTGATGCCTTCCTCACCACACATCTCGTTTTCTGCTTGGTTACACACTGTGCTCCTACATCCCCTCTCTGCTTGCTTAGTAGAGGAACCAATTAGTTAAAGCAATGCACTGAAACGATTAGGCAACTTGTTCACCTAACCCAAGAGACCTGACTAGTAAAGAGAACTAACTGAAAACTTTGAAGACAGACAGACCATGTAAGAAAGATCACAGCATTTCTTACCCAACCTTTCTCCTGGGATCAGGGAGTACGGTTGTGAAACATATCAGAATTCTGTTTTCTTCTTTCCCTTCCTAAGTTTGTGTCCGAGGGCTTAATTTTTATTGGGATGGTGTTGCAAACAAGCCAGCCAGGGGCTTCAGGAAATGTCTCCATCCCAGATCCTTCACAAGTGAATCCAAACATTCTCCAGTTGGTCTTTGGAAATCATCTGAAGCAAAGGGGCTCTGACTCTTGATGTGGACGTGGTTAAAAGCTGTAAGAAGCTCCCTAGGCTGGAATGGCACCTACAGGCTTAATGTATTTACATTAATCAAGATTCAATCAAAAGCTTATTGGCACTCTCAGGCTGTGTGCCTGCGTTACAAACAGCAATCGAGATTTCTGGGAAGGTTGGTTTAGTCAAGGCTTTAGCATAACTTGCAGCTACAGTACAAAAATACATAAACCATATAAGGTTACATACTTCATTAAATGTTAGCAATATGCTTAAAACTAAAACCATGGCATGCACTTTATATACAATTTTGATTGTCTCTAATCCGTGTCAACACAGCTGTGCTACAGACCTCCTAAGTCACTGTTAGCAAGCCCATCTGCTCCACTGAACTGTGTCTAGTTTTCAAATAATGGCAATTTCTTTAACATCTTATGATTCCTGACTGTGAAAACTGCCTCTTGCGTGAGCCAGTGTCAAAATCTGACTAATGTTGCAAACTGTGTGGTGCAATGTGATTTTGTTGGCAGTTGGAGAAACATAAAAATGTTAAGACACTTTGCAAAAGTTTCAAAAAGGAGTCACCGAATAAATCTTTTAATCTCAAGTAGCACGTACTTCATTACATCAGCATTTTTCAAGGAATGTTCCTATTGTCAATGAAAATCAGCTCCAAGAATTTGAAAGCATGAGGACTTAACAAGGGAACCAAAATCTCGGAATTATGGCTTTTGTGTCAAGCATTCTGTAAAAAAAAACCAAGACTTCTGAAACACTGCCTCTTCCGCTTTACAAACGCAAGCCTTTACTACCCCAATAAGACCAAAGCAGATAATCTGTACAGGAAGATTTTTGATAGTTTTCAGCTTGAGAAATGTCATCACGCCCATCTGTTTTGCTCTCTACTATACCCACTGAAACTTCAATGGAAAAGAGAGGACAAAACAACCTCCCATCATCAGGACTATGTTTGAGACCTTAACTCTCAGGCTAGACTCCCTACACACTCTACAAAAATAAGTATTTATAACAGTGCTCGGGTTTTTTGTATTTTCCTCAACAATAGCTGCTATCCAAGTTCTTAAGGATACTTAACTACACGAAAACTTTGAAGAGCTTGTGATGAGTTGTTTCTGAGCAGAAGGAACATAAATATCAAATTGTTAAGCCAAAATAATTTTTCATAACTTCATGACTGACAAGCACACTGGCCAATTTTTTCTTCCCCTAACTTCACTGAGACATTACCATTTGCTTTCAGAATAGTCCAGCGAGTCTCAAAACAAATCTGGTTTTCCTAAGGACAGAGCAAAGCTGTAACAGAACACCGCATGGGAGCAGGTTGCAACTTGCCTTATAGAAAAGTCGGCATTTCTCCATAACAACAAGATCTTTAAATAACTCGGTCATGTAAGAAAAGAGACCATGGAGCTGCCACCTCTCAAAAGTACCCTTTATATACAAACTAAACAACAAATCCAACCTATTTGCAGCCTCAGCAATGGCTGGGGACGTTTGTCCTGCCTGATACACGGGCACTAGCCAGTGCCGTAGGTGTGCTCTCAGAGACAGCCTGTTGGGCTAGTTACTCTAGGCTTTTTGTATTTCTCTCTGTTCCTTACAGGAAGCCTAGACATTTATACCTTCAGTAGACATCTTAGTTCTTATTTCAGGTAAAATGAATATCTGGCCACCTCACTGCTCAACTGAGAGAACCAAGAGAAGCAATGCGAGTGAGTCAGCAGCTAGGGCTATTGCTCATAACTGGAGATTAAGTTTACGCCCGAGACCAGTGTAACGCACATGTGGAGGTCTGTCTTGCTGTGCCATGCGCATAGTGGGCTGATCATTACTAAAAAGGCCTTTCTCCTTGGCAAGGACTAACCTTCAGAGTCACTTAAGTTCTCCTCTTGGTGTGAAGGCCAAGCCAATGCGACAAGAGTTTCACAGCTTGGGAGGAGGTACCATCACCCACAGAGCATCCCTGCTCCCTCCCTATTGCCTTGTCCTAAGGAGAAAGACTCCATTGCTTCATCTTTTCACATGAAACAACTCCCCCCCACCACAGCCCTCCACTTTCCTCCTTGGGAAAAGAGAGGGAAGAGCAGCCAGAACAGAGGCCCTCTTCTCCACCCACCTGGCTCCCCCCAGGGAGCCATCCCAGCCTTCAAACCGTGCTGTGACCAACCTTGTGCTCAGAGCAGGAGAGCAGAAGTAGCTACTCACACTTGTTTCTCGGTACAGCTGTCCGGTGTGCCAACACAGCCCTTCACTACATCTGCTTCCGTGCACCCTAACCGCTTCCCTGAATGCACACAGAGACAAGCCAGACCATTAAAAAGGGATAATTCAGTGAAGAAACAACTTAAATATCCACTTCTCTTCTGCTCTTCTACCTTCTCCACCCTCCTCCCATGTGAATAAATCCATCTATAATTTCCCCCACACTGACAGTTTGGATACCCAAGGCAAACATCTCCCTAGCCAGCTGGGGAGATCCCCGCACAACTGCTGCTGTACATGGGGAAAACACCAAGCACCCAAAGTCATTGCAAGCCATAAAGTCACCTCACCGAAAGGTTTCTGCAGTTCTCAGAAAGATGATGTACTTGGAGTAACTGGAAAGACCTTGACCTGGATGCAACGGCCCAGCGGTACTGCTCCGGCTGGGATCAGAGAGAGGCAGAGGCAGCACTCCAAGAGGACTGCGCTGTGAGCCAGGATACACACTGAGACTTGGGACCTGTTTTAATTATTGTTTCATTTCTTTCACTACTCAGGAACATGTAACAAGCTGCAATGTGCGTTGTGCCTGTAAACATTTACTTTCTTTTGGTCTTGTGCAATGTGATGTCTCATTCTCTTGGATGGTGGCTGGAATGCAGCAATGGCCGTAACACATCAGCCGAGTGACTGTCAGCTCAACCGTCCGCCTCCGACAGTGACCAGCACAAGCTGCTTCGAAGGAAGTTGCTAGAAACCCCCCATCGGGCAATTGGGGATGAGGCTGCCTCTAAGGGAAGTTTCTTCTTTCTGCTATGTGATTCGTGTTTGACTCATGCCTGAAAAATCAGGAAAATCTGCCTGTCCATCCGACAGTTATTTTTTTTTCCCCATACCCATTCAGACACTTTGCGTTTGCCAGTTCCTTTTGGCGATGCACTACGCAGTGTCACGCGGGTTAATCATGCCCTGTACAAAGGACAACGTACCTTGCACAGTCAGACACGAGGGGCTGCAGTTGTCGTAAGCCTGATGGCACACAGACACAGAAATCTGAGTCAGTCTCGGCGAGCTCTTTGCAGATCCCAGATGCACTCTGGCCCTTTGTACCCCCAGCCTGGAAGCACAAGGCATTTGGAGATCCTGCCCCTCTTGCTCCCAAGAAGGGTTGTTTTCCAACGACGCAAGAGAAGGGGCATGCACGCCATCAACTTTGTGATCTTCTCCAGGCCTTCGGCAGAGAAATTATCTCGCAATTTGGCAAACCTCACCAGATGCACAAGAGGCCAGCTGGGGCCACAGCGAAGAGGCAGCTAGTCCAGGAGCACGCCGGCCTCCCCCGCCCCTTCGGCAAGGCTGTCTACCTCGTGCTGAAAAAGAAGGGAACCTTTGCCCCTTCTTCTCAGTCCGAAGGAGCATCTGCAGGACTGAAACCAATCAAAGCCAGCTGTGAAAAATGAAGTGGGGGGAGGCAGGGAAACACTGATTATTATGACTAGGAAAAACGCTATTAAAAAAAATAAAGAAAAGGGAAAAACTGATCCCATATGGGAGGCAAATGAAATACAAATTCAAAACAGGCCATTACACAGTGTCTGTTGTAAGGCTGCTGTGGCTGGGGCCTGCGTTAACGTGTCAAGACGCAGCACCCCTGGGACCTCTGGAGACGCCCCTCTGCTCTGCGGCAGGGGGAGTGTTACCTTGGAGCATCCCGGGCTGCCACCAGCGCTGGGGCTGTTGATTAGACAGCCTCTGCAGACCGACCAAGAAGTTATTCGACTCCCCTGCAGACACACAGAGAAAATAACCTCAGGTCTGCCAGACTTAATCATTCCACCAGCCCTTTTCTGCCTCAGCCGCTTATGCCAGGCAATTTCACTCCTAGCCTCTCACTCTTTTTGAGATGAGTTATGCCCTCCTCTGCTGCTAGCCTCTCACTCAATTTTTGAGATGAGTTATGCCCTCCTCTGCTCCCAAAGGGTCGCCCACACGGCTGCCCTTTTATCATTCCCCTTCTCGCTCCACACTTCCCCTTCTTCAGCAGATCATCTCCATCACCCGCTCCATCTGCCCACCCAACATGTGCCCTTCAAGCTGTTCCTGAGCTACAGCCAAGCCCCTGCAGCCAAGCTCTCCGGGGCAAAACGTCTTCAAGCTACAAGGATGCTTTTGGGGTGCAGGCACCAAGCACAGTCCAAGCTCAGTCCCCTTTTACACTCCCAGGGGGGAGGGAAATGCCCACCCTGCACCAGCCATCCTGGAAACTTCACTCACAATGCTACTGGACCAATGGGGCTGAAAGCCAGCTCTTTTTTCCTTCTCAGCTGTTTCTTCCACTGCTCTTGAAGCACAAGGGAAGTCAATGCAATGGGGGTTCATTTGTTTGGTGGTGGTGGTGATCATTCATCCACAGAAGGAAAAACTGGAGGACAGCAACATGACTTCCCATGTCTGTGGGCTGTGCTCCCCTGAGATAAAAGACTCCGGATCTCAAGGGACAGATGGTTAAAGGGTGGGTGGCTCAGTCTGCCCTGCTCTTGTGATTCTGTCAAAGACTCACAATATTTAGTACTCTCGAAGAGGCCCCTGCACATATGTGAGTGTCTGTCTATTTAAAAGACAAAGTAATTTCTTGCACACTGTAATGGAGAGAACACACAAAAATCTGAACTTCAGAGTTCAAACCACAGAAAGAGAAAATTATCTCATCAAGAAAATCCATAGGAAACCCTCCCATTAGAAGCCAATCTTACATTTTTGGAGTCCAGCTCAGCTGTAGTAAAATCCCTGTATCTGCTAACGTGAGGGCAGGAGGCACTGCAGCCATTCAGTGGCACAGAGATCCTCAAGCCTGGCTTCTTCATCCACCCTGTGCCAGGGGCTGGGTGACTTGGACCTGCTTTTTGAGAACCATCTCTCTGGTGTCTGGATTTGGGAGAGAAGCAGGAAGACAAGGGGCCCTAAAGACACTCCACTTCTGAGTACTAGTGTTCCACAACATAGCCAGGGCCACAGCCAAATGCGTTAGACCGCAGCACTCCCAGATCCTACTCAAGAGTCTTCATAATCCCTCTTCTCAATCCAAGAAAAACAGAGCAAGAAGAAAACAAATAACAGCGGGCAAGCAGGAGTATTTGTCCCTTACTACAATGGCCTTAAGCAATCAGAGAGGTAGGGGCTGATGAACCTTTAATTACTTGTGCAATAATAACCTCTGTTTCCAGCATTCCTTGGCAGGCAGGAAGTGGCTGGAGCAGTCAGGGACCTGCTATGCTCTCCTCTCCACAGGCTTGAAATCAATACGAAGGCCCCCTCACCCAGCTGGTCACAAGTTTCAAGACACGCTCCACACAGAGGTTGTTTATAGCTATTAAAAGCAGTGAAAAGAAAATACAATAAAAACAAACAGCTCTTTTCCGGAGGAGTTGTTACTGAATGGCATGGCTCTACAGCTAAGGTGTTCAAAGCTCCCATACTTCTTTTTCCAGACAGTTAAGAGAGTGATTTAAAAAAATAAATGAAACCAGCCTTCAATCTCAGTGTATCAATACTTTGTGTAGTGTGTCATACTCAACCACAGAGGGAATGGAGGGGGCACTTTTCTCTAAGGACACCTAGATGTTAGGCAGAAAGACAAGTGGGAGCAGAGGAGAGTGATCATCCATAATTTCTACGACACAAAACAAAGGCAGAAAGAGAGGTTAAGGAATTGACCCAAGCTCGGCTGAATACAGTTTGGAAGTTAAGTTCGGTCACCTGATTCCCAGGCCACAGAAATTACCTTCCTCTTGGTGGAGGGGGGGAGGAAATCAAGATGTTCACAACAGACATCTGAAGAATGCAGAAGGTACTCTGCCTTCCTGGAGGGTCTAACACACATCTAGACATACTGTAGCTGAGACAGCTGCCCAACTTGCTGCCTATCCCAAGCCCCATCTCAGCTGGGATTCCGCAACACAAGAGAGGCTGATCCAGAGGTCAGAAAAAGAAACCCTGCAAGAGACAGCTCGCAGGCTATTTCGCTTCCCAAGGAAATAAGTCTCTTCCTATCCCCACCTCCGTCTGCTGGAGTCAGCTTGTGCCTTGACGCATGTGGCACTGATGACTTCCCAAAACTGTTGTTCTTTTAATATTGCTATTAGCTCTTTGATATCTTGGTTATCCACAGAAACAGCCAGAGTGTGTCTGCATCCAGCAAAGTTCTTGGCCCTGATATTTTGTGGCAAAGAATTGCACAACACTAATCTAACCCAACATCGAGTAAAAATATTTCTGTGTCAGTTTCTATCTTGCCCTCTTTTTTGACAGTCCCTTCTTACATTTATTGTAAAGGGAGGTACTTCTGGATAGCCCATCTCTAATCATGTTGCCTCTCACTCCTCCCTCCTCTAAACTGAATATTTACAGGCTTTTCAATCTCTTTCCACAGGAGGTTTTTTTTGTTTCCTTAACTACAATCACAGCTGGCTCCTGAACTCCCCCTCCTCTTGGAGACAAAGTGGCCAAAACAACATGGTGTGTCCCAGTGTTTAAGGGATCCTGTACAACACAGAAAGATGTCCCAGGATTACTGAGCAGCTTTCCTGTTGGTTAAAACAGGAAATATGGAGATAAAAGGAGTCCTCTCCCTCTGCCAATTGAAATTTCTCTGTTCTGCTATGCATTAGGGCAGTCCAGAAGAACTGACTTGGGTTAGAATAATTGCCACTTTGAACGCAAGACTGAGGCTATAGGCAGACCCATCAGTTCCTGTCCTCTCTCACAAGTCAAAAAGGATAAGAAAACTCCAAATGGCAGAACACTGCACAGCTCCGAAGTCTGCTCCAGTGAATTACCCATTACTTTCACCAGCCATTCCCTTACCTCCCTCGCACTGGGGTATGCTGCCTGCCACATGCCACCGCTTTCACTGCCCGAAACCTAGAAGAATGCACATGAAAGAAGTATCCCCAGGGATGCACCCATCTGTTCATCTAACGACATTCACCCTCCTTGTGCAGCACCCTTCCTTTTCTCCCTACTGTCCTTTTCTAGTTGTTTCAGCACCGTAAGACATGAGGAAAATCCAGCTGGACAAAGCTGCCTCATCCACTGAGATGCCAGCAAGCAAAAGTAATGCAGATGTCCACTTCCCTCCTTCTGCTGGATCTCCAGGCAGGTTGCAATCAGTATGAAGCCCAGCTGGGGAAACTGAAGCATTCAGAAGTTAACTGAGTCATCTAAAGCAACAAAGGCTGCCACACAGCTCTGGAAAAGTCCCCTTTAAAACAATAAATCCCTGGAATGAAGGGCTGCATCGGCTCATCCATGAGAGTATCTTAATGGCATGGATGAATTCTCCCCGAACTTCAGGGCTGGTTCATTCAGAAGGGTTAACAGGGAGGTGGCGGGAGAGAGCAGCACCACCTCTAGTCTGGAGAGGACCCATGGGCAGAGCAGGGGGCACTGCAGTGTCACACAGCTACTCAGAGCTTCAACACCACGTCTTAAGGCTTCTCATGCCTCCTCATGCTCACCCTGCAGAGATCTGCCTGATCAGCCCGTAACAGCACGACCCACCCTCGCAGCCCATGGCCCAGCTACCTCTGCATAAGCAGTAGCAACACCGAGCCCAACATGCATTGCCAAACAAACGAAACAGCCTACAAACTGTTTCAGCTCTGTTTCAAAAGGCTTGGAAGTTCCTGCCCTTCTCTTCCCCTAGCCCTTTCCATAAAAGCTTTGCATGCAGAGCAGCGTCTCTTGGGTCCCTCATTCTCTTGAGCAAAGTAAACAGACCTCCCGTGCAGCGACAAATGAACAACAAACAGAGGGGGAAGAAAAAAAGAAAGAAAAAAAAAAATCTCACTGCCAACTTGGAGATTATTTTTTTTCAGCATGTTCAATTTTTCAAAAAAATTAAAACGTGCAAGCTATGCCCCAAGGGTGACCCTGCACAAAGCTTTCTGGCAGCTCCAACATCCTCCATTCCCCCCTCACATCACCGCAGACACCCCGTCTTTCCCCGTGCAGCATGCATGCACATACGGAGCCCTAAGAATCCTGGCACCCAGTCGGCTTTTTCTTTTTCAAGCACGCCAAAACAAGCTAAGCTCCTAAATCCCTTTTAGAATCTGGCCTTGTGTGGAAATCTGTTTGCCTCCATCCTATGTTTATTTTCTTTTGTTTTCAGGTTTGTTAGCCTAAGGGCAAATGTTGATCCTAGCACCAGTTTTGGGGTTGGGTTTTTTTTTTCCTTTTGGTATTTATCTTTCAATCAAATGTTCCTCCTTGCAAGGATAAACAGGATGTTTAGAGACTCTGGGTATGACGACCAGGCTTTGACAGCTGTTGTGACACATCACACAACCGGGTTTGCCATGTGTGCAGGCACTGGCACAGCCCGATCTGCAGCAGGCTCTCCTCATTTTAGAAGATGCACTATATGACCTAGGAGGCCTTCACCACCTCTGTGTGTTCAGCACAGGCTCAGGAGAAATGCGCCACACAATCCAGAACAACCCCCTGGCTGATCCCTCCACTTAGGATATCACCTGCCCACCCCGCAGCCATTCCCTTTCTACTCAGCTCATTTCACTTGCTCAGCTACGCTAAGCTCTGCTCTGACTCTAATAAGTGTTTTCTTTTCCAGGTACATACAGACAACAGTCAGAATACTTCTAAACCACACGGATTCAGCAGAGGGAGTTCCCCAAGCCTTTTTTTAGGAAAGGAGGTTTTCCAAGCCTTGAATCACTGACACTGGTCTGACTCCTAAACCAAGAACTTTGGAAAATGAAACAGATAGCACTAACCAAAGGCCAGATCAAAAGCAAGATCTACCTACCCAGAACACCATGTACGGCCTCAGGATACTCTCTAAAGTCCCAGTCACCGCAGAAGAAAATGCAGTGCCCAATTCTGCACCGCACAAATTCTCAAAAAAAATTTTTTTTTCTTCATTTGCAGCATTTACTAACAGCTGAAGGCAGGAAGGTTTAAGATACTGATAATTAGCCCTGGTTTGTAATTAAAACCGATTTGTTTTGCAGCAGAACATAGTTACTGTGTTCTCAGGCCCAGGATAAGTGACTGTGGGATATCGCCCGAATTCTGCAAGCTGGGTGTGTCCACAACTGCAGTACACACTTTGATAAGCCGTACTATACACAAAGAGCCAAATTCTGTCTAAACAGCCATAAACCACGCTAAAAGAAATGGCTCAGCCAGGATGTCATCTTTGCTAGTCTAAAACCTTTTGCATTTAAAGAAAATAATATTTATAAAAATTCCCTCTCTACTGTGCAAACACATGATTCCTAAACATCAACGCTCAGTTTTCCCCATTAGGACCACTTCAGGAAATTCACAGGACAGATGACAACGTGTTGCTGACTTTCGTGCTGTTTGGGCCCAGCTTATTCAAGGAAACTTACTTTATCCTGCAACGCTTGTCAAGTTCAAGCCTTGAAATCCATTCCAGCTAACATTCAACCACAAGCCCTGGCCTATGCATAGAAACTACGGCATTAAATTTTATGGTCTGTGTTATTCAGGAGGTCAAAAGGGATTACCACAATGTTCCTTTTTAGCCGTGGTACCTATGAGCCTTGGCATAAGTGCCACCCTGGAAAGCCATTCTCAGACAACTGTTTTAAATTGGACTCTGAGCAGTCCTTGAACTCTACATCAGGAGAAAGCAGTACTGTCAAGATAACGCTTTTACAGCTTTTGGTCCTCCTAGCAAAAATAGTGCTTGCTTTGTGTACCTCGCCCTGTTTCACACGCTAAGCAGACGTCCTCTATCCAACCCTTACCGCTCCCTGCAAGCCGTTCCACAAACATGCCAGAGCTGAAGCAGCAATAGTCTGTCCTATAACCTGAAAATTAAAATAAGTAAAATACCAATTTTCCTGAAAAAAAAAAATAAAATAAAAACTTTGACGTAATTGGGATAACCTGGATGGAAAAGGAATTCCCCAGCCATGAAGACATTTTTATAGAATCATAGAACAGTCTGAGTTGGAAGGGACCATGGAGGTCATCTAGTCCAACCCCCCTGCAGTGAGCAGGGACACCTTCCACTAGATCAGGTTGCCCAGAGCCCCATCCAACCTGACCTTTCCAGGGACGGGGCACCTACCACCTGCCTGGGCAACCTCTTCCAGTGTTTCACCACACTAAGCACAAAACTTTCTACAGCAAGATGGCCTGGGATAAAGTAAGCAAAATTTTCCTACTGTTTCGTGCTAACAACAGTGGGTGAACAGTGGATCAGATCGTTGAATCTGTCACCCGATGCATAATTTGGGGGTTCCAGCATGGGAGCAGGTATCAGAAACTCTGGATTACCCATTCTCAGGCACATTCAGCCATGAAAGGGAGCCATCTACCCTCCCAGCAACTTGGCTTTCCTTTGCAGAGAGCAAGAATATTTGCTAAGCAGATTAAAATACACCTTTTCCAGAATCCACCATAAAGTTGCACTTATTTCTTTCCTACCATTTGTTTTATTTAGACTTTTCTCTTTTAACCACCAGTAGTCTGACAAACAGGGAACGACGCACAGGACCGTAAAACTGGCCACTGATGCACAGGCCACACTTAATCTTTCACGTAGTGTAGCCAACACCCAGAAGATGAAGCTACCACAGCTTTGTGTCTAACCACTTAGTAGCACTATATGCCTTCCTACGTCAAGGGAACTGTGAAGACAAACATTTGCACCCTCTGAGGTCACGTAGCAAGGCTCAGGCGACAAGTGGTTACAAGACAGAGTAATCTGGTCACCTGCAGACACCCACACATTCTTACGTGATCCACTTCAACCAGCCAAGGAACCTGTCCCTAGCACCCAACCGAGCATGATCTACAACACAAAACTCGTTCCCAAGCTGTAACGAAGCCTACACAGTCACGTCACTGTCTCTGCAACTCATTCTGGTTTATTTTAAAAAATAATAAATACAAGCAAACAAAAAAGCAATTGCGTGTTCCCCCTGAAGCGTACTGGTATTGCTGGGACAGCGCTCAGCAGCCGCACGCCTTTCTCCATCGGAGTGGCCAACGCAGTCCATTGCGCATCCACTAACTGTTCCAGCACATTACTCTCTTTGGGGGGTTGCAGACGTTCAGAGGGGAAAGAAACTGCGTTCAACGTCTCCCTTGCACGTCAGAGAAGCCAGCAGCTGCAGAGCTGTGCACGCCAAGTGCGGGATGTAGCTTGTCCTGCACCACAGTGAACATCAGCCTCCTCAACCAAGTCATTACTTTGGTCCTTGGAGAAGTTATTCACACGTATATCCCAATCCTTGGCCCACAGGTACGGCTGCTGACACAGCCAAGGACAGCTCGACACCTCTAGAGCTAGATGTGACCTCATAGGATCTGCTCATCCCTTGCCTCACCCCAAATAAACATCAGGATGTGCTGGAAGGAGCATACTTTAGTGAACAAAACTACATAATTCCAAGTCCTTGTCCTAGTTTCGCCACTCATTTGCTGTACTTCTCTGGTACGTGATACAATCTCTGCTTTCACTATCAAGTATCATCTCCATTATCTTCTACCCTACCTGTACAGTTTGGGGGATCGGGTTTGTGAAGCTGTGAAGCACCAGACCATATTAAGCACTGGCACTTCCTCAGAAACACTGGCCAACGAGGCACTGGGAAAGACTCAAGATCTTTTTAATCCCATTTCCATGGTAATCAGGAGCATTAAAGCAAAATAATGGTGGGTCAGGGGCTTTGAATTTTATTTTTTTTTAATCTTAATTTCACAGGAATACTATTTTAGAGGCAGCTGGTAACATTGCTCTCTTAAGTAGCCCAAGTATCTGCTAGAATTTGGTTGCAGCAACTTTGTATAGATATGGGTATACTTGTCTCTCCCTTTTGTGCCACTCCAGACAGAAACCTGTCTCGAACATGAGCTAGAAATTAATCACGCATAGAGAAATCACAGAGTAACAAAGCATGGAAGACCTCCTCAGGGGCTTCTGACACTCACTCAGCCTAGAGCATATTTGGGACTGCAAATAAACTCCTCTCAGCTTGGATTCTCAATGCTGGTACAGAAGCTGGTGACTCCAGCCTCTCCTGAGGACCGCAACAGGGAAGGCAGAGAGGCTGATGGTTAATATATCTCTTGCTGTTACACCTAACACATGGAACACAGCCTCATTTATCCAGAACTATCACATACCTGACTGCTTGCTTGCTCAAGGCTGACCAACCAGTTAGGAAGCACTAGATGAATTATTTTCATTTTATCTTCACCGTGGTGAAGACGACGGAGTTACCTATATTGGAGGTGACCACAAAGGATAGTGAATTAAAAATAGCAAATTCAATTACATTATACTGTAGGAACAAAGCCCTAGCCCCAATATGGATCAGCTCCACACTGAGCTGGGAGTTTGAGAAACAGCCCCATTAGAAAAATATATTAAAAAAATTAGGGGTTGGTTGGGAGGCTGCGTACAGCAGAGACCCTTGAATCTAGACAAATTCAGTCATCCTACCTTAAAACTGCAGGCCAGCTCCTGATTTAACCTGGAGTTTCACAGGTCACTACAAGACTCTGGAAGTGTTGGCTTTGCAGATACGCCAAACGTAAGAACTGTTTTCAGTGAACTCAGTATTTTTCCACATCTACTATTATAACTCTGCTAGCAGGCTGGGAGTAGCAAATCCTCCCTTATCTTCCTCCTCTTTGAGAGCATCTCTCTGTTTAAGCACCGGCTAACTTTGATCATCACGCACGATCCCCCTTGGAAAATGGACCAAGAATGGGGTGGGAGAGTCACTGGGGCTGTAAGCAACAAACCACAGGAGGAGATGGACTGTCGTGCAGAAGGGAAGTAGCTGGGGGAAAGAGGCTACTAATGAACAGAAGGGGGTGCGTAAAATCCTACTTGGATTGCCTCCCTGGGGAACAGCTGTTTCCTTGTAAACATCTTGCTAGCTGTCCAAACAAGAAGTTCAGACACAGAACAATAAAGGAGAGCACCCGGGTAGAAGCGTGCAAGGCATAGGCTCATTCACTCCTCTGCCAATTGCTCCAAGTGGCAGAATTCAAAAGCCAGGGAAACATTAGCTGTACGTTTAACCCTGCATGTGCCGGCGTTATAGCCAAGAGCCTGCAGAAACACACCCTTCCCTATCTGCAGTGAAGTCCTTCCCAGTCCTCCTTTTCCCCCACTGTTACTGACACACCAGTACAACACACTACTTGACAAAGGAAAAGAGGAAATATCCTCATCAGAGCAAGGAGAAACAGCTGCAGAGCCAAGAAATGAAAAACCTGAACGTGGCAACCCTGAAGGCCTAGAAAAGTTCTACCACTGCACTGGCATCAGCAACTTGGAAGTAGAGGGAGTCGCACCAGAAAAAGTAAGAAAGAGTCTTTTTATTAGTTCTGAGCACAAAACAGCCTAAGCATTTCTGTGCCAATACAACTGTGTCCACACAGGACTCCTGCCAGCACTGCAAGGTAGCTGTGGCCAGGGGAAGGAATACCAGCACAGCCGTGCCAGTAAACATTCCTAGGGCAGGCTGGCCACTGCAAGCAACTACCTGCACTGCTCAACAGCCAGCAGAGACTGTGCGATGCCTTTGTTTCTTCCTTGATGCTTCTGGGGATCAACCACACATGTGCCTGCCTGGTGATGAGCTTATCCAATAAACCCTGTCAC
This sequence comes from Pterocles gutturalis, assembly GCF_000699245.1. Lineage (NCBI taxonomy): Eukaryota > Metazoa > Chordata > Aves > Pterocliformes > Pteroclidae > Pterocles > Pterocles gutturalis. Next base: position 34,001 of record NW_010141775.1, read on the forward strand.
CAAAATGCCACATAAATGCTACCAAAGAAGTGCAATCAGATCACACACACATCTCCAGGAAAGGGGGGTCTCTTTACAAGGAAGGCAATGCACGGGATGGTAGGACACCGTAAGTGACAATAAGGGAACCCCCTGAGCCAACAGTCTAGTTATCTACACCTTCATGTCCACCTCTGACTGACCTATCTTGACTTTCATACCTGCTATTCAATGCAAACGACACTTATTCTGGGAAATAAAATGCTTCCCACTTCTACTCAAAACAACCCATAGAAGCAGGAAGAAAGTAAACACAACACTCTCATAGTCAGAATCAGCAACAAGCAATTCCACATTTTAGAAATAGTCCACAAGTTCCCAGGAAAGATCTGATGGAGTCAGATTTATTTTACCTTTTTATTTCTTTAGGGCCATTTTGTTGCAGTCGTGCACAAACAGCCAGGAAAAAAGACACACTAGCAAGGGCTGCTCAAAAATAAACATTCGGTCATTACAAGAAGGGAAGAGTGCAAGTTCTGCTGACCAAAATCCCTCTGAGCCTAAAGAAAGGCAGCTGGCTTGTTGCATCAAAGTCCAAACCAATCGGGAACTCCACCTCGTCTGGGGTCACCTTTCTGCCTCTGCTGCTCTCTCTCCATATATTCATCCTTGAAGTCATCAAAAGAGCGAGTTTCTGCATCTTGTTCTTTCTCTGGAAATAGGTTGGGAAACTGAAAGGTTTGTCCTTGGCCCTAAAGAGAAAACAAATGGTCAGAGAGACATTCCAGCCCTTCTGCAGTAGCTATGATGCATGTACTTACAATGAAAGACCACCCTGAAGTTTCAGCTAGCGCAAATGGTACCTTTTACCTCCCAAGACCTCTTTCCACCCCTCTCCCCAAGATATGTACATATCCCTCCTCCCCAAAAAAGCTAACTTTCAGCCTCTCCTCTTTTGTGTGCTAATTAAGACACCGACATCTTTTTTTACAGATGAAAGGTCAGGAGATGGACACCTCTTCAAAGACTTTGAACCAGCTCAGAGGTGGTGTATGAGTCGTACAGGAAAAGCAAGAAGAGCAAAATAACTGATTTTGTTAAAGTAACACCATCGGGGAAATACACGGTGGAGCAGGCATTCATTATGTTAACACTCAGGATATGGGTAGAGGTTATAGTTGTTTAGATCTCGGCTAAGATAAGAGAGAACAGTCTCAGCAGCTGTTACTGTGGGGTGTAATGTGGGAATACGGAATAACAGCTATCAGAGGTCTCTTATCAACAGGAATACAGACTGTAATGTAAAACAATTACAGTGGGAACAATCTGTCTAATACATCACTGATGAGATTAAAGTGATTACATCTGCATCAGTCATTCTGCCTAACAGACAAGTCATCTGAGTGAAACATCATCACCAGATCTATGTCTCCCACTTGGAAAATAAACATTTGCCTGGTCTCTGGTTTTTATCTAACAGCAGGAAACCATTATTCTGTGGAAATGTTCTATCCCATTAACATAATCAACTTACTTTTTAGTGGTGTTCACACTAAGCACAACTTCATTAAACTCAACAATATCAGTCCTTCCTTTCTGTACAGAACTTTGCACAATGAAACTGCTAAGTGGTAACTCGTAACTCTAAAATTATACTCCAAAATACTTACAAACCTTACAATACATTCACTTCTTTGGCAGAATACCACATACAGAAATCTCAACAAAAGCATTTAACTGCTTCAGATGAAAACAGGTTTTTGGTTTTTTTTTTTTCAGATTAGTCATTCTTTACATTTGTGCAATAAATATAATCAAACAAGAGGCCCAGTTATGAAATGGTTCCACAAAGGACATGAAAGAGGCCTTCCACAACACAGCTACCTATACTACATTCTGGGATCAGAAATGTGACATAATTAAATAAAAAAAACCCCAGTCACCATGCCCTTGACCCAGCTGAATGTGTGCTATGTTTCATTTAGCCACATACGTTCAACCTGGTAATTTACAGGTGTGAAAGAATTTAAACCTCAAGCATATACTTTGGAAAGAAAAAACATGACTTATCCCAGTTGAGCTTATCCAGACTAGAATCTAGGAAATATCAACTCATACCCAGCAATGCTCCGGTTGTTTTTGTAGTGCATACTTCTTGGGGGTTTCCTAAAAGCCTGACCATATAACAAAAACAACAAGGGAGCTGCTGTGTACATTGCTCTTTCCTCGATTCTAGCCTGGGTAAGATCAACTGGAACAACTCAAGGTTTTCCTTTCCATGGCGTACACTCTGAGCTTTCAACTCTTTTGTACCTTTAAATTACCAACAGGTCTGCTTGTCATAGCCGTCGTGACCATTAAAGCACAGCTCCATTTCAAAGCACACAAACCTTATCAGTGTCCTCAAGCAATCCCAAAGCTGTACCCTACTGAAACTCTGTTGTAGGATCAGCAGCAAGCACCCTTGAGGCCAAGATTTCAGCACACTGAAGCATTTGGAAAAGGATTTGTTTATATTACAAAAAATTACTGTGTTTTAATTACACTGCGAGTGGGTCACTCAGCCGCCGTGGTACCTACAGAACAGACGGGGCCGATTTGAAGGACTCGTCTGCCCTGGAAAGGAAGCCATTTTGGTGAAACAAGTCAGAAAACAATTCAGGCTAACATGGTAGGCATACCACCTACACTGCAAATCAGAGAACTATTTATATTGGTACCAGTGTAGTAAGGGACTGCTCATGTTATGCAGCACTTCCACTCTGGTATGCCTCCAGCACCAGTGCACTTCCCTCACTGGAGAATGAACGAAAGCTGTCCCTAAAGCACACTAACAAAATCCAAGGTAATTCAGTAAGCATTGCAAAAGAGTTATTATTTTTAAAAGAAGGGGGGAAAAAAAAAAAAAAAAAGAAAATGAAAAAAATACACACAGAGGCTGTAGCGAAACCAGACAAACCTTTCAGCTGTTTATCAAAGTGCTCACAGTTCCCATTTCAAGGCTGGTGAAAGTCAAATATTGAGCTAAAAATGTCAATTTGTATCTGGAGTCTTCTAATAAATCAAAATCAGCACAGACAAGTTGGCTCTTTCCAGTTCTTGTTTTGTGAAGAAATTCTGATTTTGGCTGGCAGCCAGACACAATTCAAAACAGCCAAGACATTACACCCTGAGAACTGAAGGTTGATAAATCTTAAGCAACAATACTATGCAGTAATACCGCACTGTAAGACTCTGAAGTGATGAAAGCTGTATGAAAAATAGCTCTTGTGCATGCTCAGTAGCTAGTTTTCAGAAGAGGCCTGTATCTTGAGTATTTCAAAATTTCAAAAATACCAAAAGGCATCAGCTTACATAAAGGATTGTGAGTCTGTACAGGCGTATTTATGTCCAGTGCATCTCCCACACAATGCCAGAGGTTACCTAGGTTCAAGCTCATATGCCACCTTCTCAAAAAATAAATGCCTACCACAGGAATGGAGGAATCACCACTCCTTTATGCAGTGCTGCTTTTTCTTATGCTTTTTCTTTGGAAAAGTTTTCCCTTCTATACAGCCACCATTTGACAACCACATGATAAATGCATCCTCAGAATGAAATCCTAACCAAAACAAAGCAAAAAACTAAATTTCTATAACAGGGTTTTATCTGGTTTGTAAACTGCTAGAACATGAAATGTTGGCATATTCAACGAGAAAGCAAAATTTTGGCTTTTTCCTATACCTTGCATTGGTTCACTGTTTTATCTTTTGCAAGACATTTAAACAAGATCACCCTTTTAACTACTGAATTATTGAAATTCACATAAGCTCATATGGGCTCTAAAAAGGCCAGGGCTTAGCCCTCCTTCAGAACTTCTGCCAGTATAATTACCTTAGTTAGACAAACAAAGAAAGCGGGAGAAAATAAGAACACCTTCCTACCTGACATGGCTGTGCTAAAAGAAAATCCTGTAAAAAAAGACAGCCACTGGGAAAAAAATAATTTTGCTTGGATAATTTAGTCTGTCTTGGAACTGGATGCTGCACTGCCAGCAAAAGAACTTTTTCACCAATGTGAGGTGATACACTGATACTCTGGAGTTTGTCAGGATAAGCTCTACCACCACATGTTCTTATATGAGTCCTTATAATGTTAAAAAAAAAAACCAACAAAAAAACCCAAATATAGCAACTCAGAGAGGTGGTATTAAAACACCTAAAAAATAAAGGCAACATGATGATTTTACACATTGCTATTCTCAGTTTAGGGTCTTCCCAAAAACCTCCCTTTTTCCTACAAATTCTAAGATTATGTACAAGTGAGATGTGTGGTCCAGTGTTTAGATTACAGAAATGGGAGTCATTAAACTTCTACTCCTGCGCAACTCTAACCCTCACTTCAGCATTACCCAAATGTAAAACTGATTTATATACAAGGTCTTACGAGGCTTCATTTGTTAAATGCTAACATCCTTCAAGATAAAAAGTGACCTAAGCATCAAACATTTATTTTCCCCTTTGATTTCAAGCCTTTTTTTGTTAGAAAGGCTGCAAACACACCTTGTTCTCCTAGTCTGTAGGAATTATCCCATTGCCTCCATTCATTTTAAGGAGAGGTTAAGTGACTGTAATTAGGCCTACGAAGTCAAGTGTTAGCCTTTCCACTGCCGAGCCTCATGTCAGCAAACTGCTGGAAGGATTATCCAGCACAAACTCACTTATACTTCTCTGACCTTTGCGTCCTTTGAAAAGTTTAGGAATGGGAGGTCAGCACAGATACCATTATGTAGGAATGACGCAGCAAACACTGCTCGTGTAAACAACTGTGAGATCTTCTGCTTATTTAGATAATTGAAGCACTTACTACTGTCCTGCAGAATTAGGAGAAAAGTGATGTTTATAATATCGTTAACTAAAAAAATGTTGGACTCCTAACAGCACGGAATTCATTCCAGCAGTAGCAGCAAATGCAGTTTAATAATCCAGTGCACTTGAACTATTCTCCTGCCATTGCAGTGGTAACACCTATGTTAAAACGTACGGCAAAACAGCGCAGAAAGCAACCTCAAAAATCCACATAGGAATCACAGAGAGTACAGAGCATCCAATTTTCCTCTGAATTCCTTACATGTCAAAAGAAAACTTCTGTCACATTTGATGTGCAAATTAATTACTATGAACGTACCGGACACCCTGGAGAGGGTTCAAGGAGAAAGCATTCGCAAAAATGTTCCCACCAGGGCCATCATTCACGCAGCTGAATAGGTGTTAGTCCTAACGCTGACAAGGTCAGACTCCTTTTTACAGCCATCTCCATTAGATTTCTCAAAACAGGTTTAATTAAAAATAGGTCTGGATTCCAGAGGCTTGTCTACAGTTGTGCTCCCACGGGTGCTAACACCTGTTGAGCTAAACCAGCACTGAAGGAGGCGGAGGGGGTGTTGTTGTTTTTTTTAATTTCCCTGATGTTGATGCGACTCTGAAGTTTCCCACTGCCTTTCTTCTTTTTTTTTTTTTTTTAATAACATTAGGATAATTATAACTGTATTGGAGTAAGAGAAAGGTTGCTGTGGTACATTCATTTTATCCACTCTGCAAAAATATGTAGGCTTTTTTAACTAAAAAAAAACACAAAAAACAAAAGAGTGTAAAAAAAGTAGCATTTGACACCCAGGGCCACAGGTCTCTAACTCAAAACCTTCTCACCACATTCCAAAAGCAGAAAAAAGGCAGGCAGGCTCTGGAATGGCAAGATATTCTTGATCCACAGTCTTATATGATTTGAGGTATTTTTTTAATGTGAAAATATTATGCTTGGACAGATCATGTATTTGTCCAGTTACAGCCTGAGAACAAAGTAAACAACTCTGAATCTCCAAGAAATAGTATTTGGAAAAGAAAGGACAACAATTCTAACATGTGGAACAGCTGGGGCACTAATCTAACACCTGAGGGTATGCTGACTATGACTTCATACACCTTCCACCTTCGAGACAGTAAGTTAATGGATATCTACGTTGCACTGGGACACACAAGGTGACGGTTTCTGAAGCAGGGAAGCGTAATGGCCATAAGAACACAATTTCATTCAGGTAAAGCACACCACAGCGCTACCAAGTCATGTTGGAAAGAGCAATACTTCCACCTAGTGGGCAATAGAAAGATCAAGCCAAGACCTCCCGAAAATACATCTTTATTTTTCCAGTCATAAGCAGTTTTTAACTTGAAACTGGATTAATAAGAGAAAACACAGCTGGGAAAAACGGTGGGAAAGCCCAGCTACTCTGACTCATGGCAGATGCAAACTAATTCTCATGAAAATAAGGATTTTACAGCGGTTACCAAAGGCTTTCCTAAATGAGGCAGATATTAACAATGGACTACATGGGGCCTGTTACAGCCTGGATCACACCATAAATGAGAATGAAGGCAAAAACTTCAGCTTCAGAAATGACACTGCATTTCTGGCCTCAACCACTGTTTAAAGCTGGTGTGAACACAGAACTGGGAGCTCATTGTCTGAGACACCAGAGTTAGTGCTGAAAAGCAAAGAACAAAAGGAAAAAGAGAAAGACAAAGAAAAAAAAAAAGACAGACAAACCTAAATGTCAAAGGAATTAACACACACCAACAACAACACACACACAAAAAAAAAAAAAAAAAAAAAAAAAGAAAAACAAAGAAACTAAGAATAAGGTGAGGGGGAAATGCACAGACAAGCTTCACCGGCAAGAGTTCAGCAAATGGTCAGGATTCCCTCACTTGGGATGAAGTACAACACGAAAAGGTGGTCCCCCGACCCCGTTCACGGGTCAGACGGAAAGCATGGCATTCTTTAAAACCTTATGATCATACTATAGTATATGGCACAGTAACCACAGTTAGTCCTCATCTAAATACAACTCTGTTACTTTCTATTAACATTGTACTTTCTACTGTTCTTTTAAAGGTAAGGACTGTCTCGAGACAACCAAGAATAGTCTTCAACCACAGTACCACACGGCTCGCTGCAGGCTCATTTGCACAGAAGACAAAATGAGAGGCTGGAGGAATGGCCAGAGTTACTGCTGTACACCTGCAGTAACTCCAAGCTACTTTGGGTAATTCTCCTCTGCACACAAGGAAAACTATTCTAGGTTCAGAGGTTTGATGTGAAATAAATGCACAAAGGCATGGCCTTAAATGAGTGGTTTCCCCCACAGAGTAGGAGCATTTTGCTTCCCACTCTTCCCTTTAGAATCTATGGGTGGCAAACTACCTCCTTCTTGACTCAGCAGACAAAAAAAACGAGACACCATTAAATACAGTGAAATAAAATTTGAGAATTGACCACAGTTTGCTAAAGATCCGTGTTTGCTTCAATCTTGCGAAATGAGTCTCTAAAAGCAAAGAAGTCACTAGGCAAGAGGCCACAACAATGAGAAGTGCTTGCAATTATCTACTAAGGAACAACACTCGGAGAAAGCAACTTGTAAGACACATCATCACTCCTGTCCTCAGCTGTGTTCTTAATGAATCATTCATACCTGATCTCTCACAGACAAAAACCTAGCACAGACAATCATAGAATCACAGAATGGTTTGGGTTGGAAGGGACCTTAAAGATCATCAAGTTCTAACCCCCTGCCATGGGCAGGGACACCTCCCACTAGCCCAGGTTGTTCAAAGCCTTATCCAGAGGGGATAACTTGCCCACTAAAGCAGAGAACTCTTACTTGAAAAAGGAATGCGGTTTTTAGCCATCCTAATGCAAAATCCTCAGGGAGAGGAGGTTGCCTTTAACTTCAGCACAGTAAACCAAGGTTAGTCCTCATCTAAATACAACTCTGTTACTTTCTATAAACATTGTTAACAGAGCACCTGGAGGTGCTCTAGGGCTGGAGCACCCCTCGCACAAGGACAGGCTGAGAGAGTTGGGGTTGTTCAGCCTGGAGAAGAGGAGGCTCCGGGGAGACCTCAGAGTAGCTTCCAGTGCTGAAAGGGGGATACAGGAGAGATGGGGGGCTCTTGATCAGGGGTGGAGTGATAGGATGAGGGGTGATGGTTTTAAACTGGAAAAGTGCAGATTTCGATGAGATATTAGGAGGAAGTTTCTTCTTGTGAGGGTGATGAGGCAGTGGCCCAGGTTGCCCAGAGAAGCTGTGGATGCCCCATCCCTGGAGGGGTTCAAGGCCAGGCTGGATGAGGCTTTGAACAACCTGGGCTAGTGGGAGGGGTCCCTGCCCATGGCAAGGGATGGTACTGGATGGGCTTTAAGGTCCCTTCCAGCCCAAACCATTCTGTGACTCTATGGCTGTACTTTATACTGTTCTTTAAAGGTAAGGACTGTCTAGAAAAACACACTCTCCTCACTTTTCTTTCCACTCCCCTTCCCAGAAGGGGCTGAGAGAAAAACTTCTAAGCACATTTAAACTTTGAAAAACTAAAAAAAACCCCTCCCATTTCCCATTGTCTGTGCCTCTTTAGTCTGACTCCAAGTCCATATAAAGTTTTATGCAGTCTTTAAGATCACACAGTGTTCCCCTCACTGAACTGACTCCTTGTCTCAGGATGGAGTAACACTGAGGTCAAGTTGCCAACAGCAATTTTGAGCTTAGGGTTTTACAACCATAAATAGCATTCCTTTAACGTAATTTTGGTACGTGAAAGGGGTTTTCTATCACTGGTTGGATTTCTTTTTTACATAGAGACAGGTAAGCCCAAGAGAAGTCTAAACTATAACATGCTCCTGTTATGAAAGAAACTCATAAGAACATGAAGGTCCTTTTCCACTGGGCAACCAACCCAGAACCCAGTTTAGCCACAAAGCACGCTTGTTAGACATGACTAAAAGCTCTCCAAGGAATATGCCTTAGTCTTCTCTGAAATCCAAAGAGTTTCAGTAAGAAGTTCCCTACCCTTACAATATATTCTTTCACTTACTGGACATTTCAGCAATCAACCACACAAGTCGTGAACCTGCCAGCACATAGAGTACAGGGTCAGCATGAAACTCACTGGCAACGCAGCACCATATGACATCAGACCATAACTTCCATACAGACCTTAAACAAATACAGGACTTGAAAACCAACCATTTGTTTCAATTTGATTTTTGGACTAAGTCATTTAAATCTCTTTATACATTCTGGAACATATGAAAGAAAATGTCATTACTAGAGGATTGGCAGAAATATTCAGCCAACCAAACAATTCACTAACATTACTTCTAGCTTGGCTCGTTAACAATCCCTTTCTCTTTCCCCACAAGCAGCCATGTCAACTCACCAACTGTACATAGGCAACCTTGTAATCTGGCTTCTTCACTCTCTGATTCTTGTGATTCCTCTTGTTGTTTGCACCTGAAGAAATGAAGAGAGCCCCACCTTTTACTTCCCAGGACTTCCAAGTTCCCGAAAGCAAAGCCAAGCCAAGCTGAAGGGGAGACTTCACTAGTTCTGATTTACTGTTAAGAGGAATACCCTGTCTTCAGTACTAACACAGTATCACAATTACTAATTGTACTAAAATTGGTAGACAAAACTCTCCTCATTTTCAAGTAGGGAGCCAAGGCATCACCAGACCCAGGCTGCTGACAGCCATTGTGCCTTCACGTCACGCACAAAGTTTGCAAAGAAGCCATTAGATAACTCTCCTGAGTATGGGGCCAGGAGTGATAAACTGTCCTCCCAACATCAACAGCTTCAGGAAGACAAGGAGGAAACTACCACTAAACAGCTTCAAACTTGTCCATTTTTACTACCCAGCTAATGACCTGTTCAAGAAATTACACTCCACATCCAAAAAAACCAAAGCACCTCAATCTTCTGCAAGTATGCTGGTCACAACTGAACGGGAAGCCCAATTTATTCCCTGCAAGTCAGGCAGCCATCAAAGTTCTCAATTATCAGACATTCTAACCCCTTTTCCTCTTTTATCCCTGAATATATGCATTCTACCATCACTTCCACTACCAGTGGTGGATTAAATGATTATATGGACAAGCATGAACATTTTTCAGTGCTGTTTGGAACTGCATGTGTTTGGTATTTAAAACTTCATTTTTTTCACATAACCGTATTACAGATGATCTTTCTGTTTTCTTTTTCTTCTATGTTTCGAGTTTTACAACCTTATTTTGAAGCTTTTTCATTCTCTATTTTTCATTATTACAGCTCTTTTTTTCCTATCCCTTTTTTAAAATCATCCCTACTCTTACCATTATAAATATATCAATCAATTCCTTCACTACAGTCACTGCGTGAAAAAAGAAAAACCCAGCAAAGATGTTCGAACTGACAAGTCACTCTCCATTTGATTAATGCACTGCCTTGTGATCAAAAAGGTAAATAACACGAAAATTATATTCCTGACTTTGCACTGCACCCAAACTGCAGTCAGAGAAGCTCTGGGGAAGGAAGCATTCACATGTAAAGGTGACCTTATATAAATTTAGCTTATTTCAGATAGAAATGGGTCCCTCTGCTCCAAGTCAGAGTTCAGCATAACTTAAACTAGGAACATTTGTTCTTTTTCTCTTGGGTTGGTTTTATGTTGGCATTTTGGCCTTTTTTTTTTTTTTTTTTGGTAGGAGTGGCACAGGGGAGAAACACCATTAGTGAAGCATACAAGTTTGCAACAAAAATGTGGTAATGACAGCTAATGAAAAATAAAAAGTTTGTTAAGATGTTTTCCTGATATTATCAACTAGTCTGATAGAATATTTTTCTTTGGTCTACAAACTTTGCCTTTTGTTAGGCCATAACACCCCCTCTGTGTGCAGGTCAGGTAGCATCAACTAATTTTTTTTAAAAAAGGCTATGACCGAAATTAAGTTTAATTACTAATTTAATTAAAACACAGGAAGCATTTCCTTCTGAAGTGAGACACACACTGGTGTGTGAGACACATACAAGGAGAAATGGTACCAACTACAAAAGCATATAGCACAAGCTAGATAACTGTGTCACAACGATAAGGCTTTTTAAATACACTTTTTTCTTTTTAAAACTAAACTTATGTCATAATCTAATCAAAGTATCCAAATATGAAGTGGTACATATTCTTTTGAAGGGACAAACACACAACTAAGCTGATAGACGCCACCAGCTAAGCACCTAGAACCAAACTTCCGTGAAATCTAATGGACCTTTTGATAGGAAAACTGTATTTTGGCTGTGCAGGGATGCTGTACTCATCCCTTTGGAACACTCAACTACACTTACCATACTGTATCCTGGTCCTCACAGCAGCTACCGGCACATTGTATATTTTTTCAAGGTAATTCTTGATATCCAATTTTGTCATCCTAGGCAATGCAAAAACATTTTGGGGAAAAAAAAGAAGGAAAAGTATAAATATTTAAATAAAATAAAACAGAGACAGAATATTTATATACTGGGGGATACTCTGGAATAAATACATCTTCTCCTTCTAACCAAGGCAGCTTTACTGCATAAAAGTATAAACTCAACATTGATCACACGCTGCTATAGCAATGCATTATCCATAAACTGTAGCGACAAATATTTTATCCTCTGTTGCCTCAACAGTCACAACCCCAGATATATGCTGTATCCAGTGAGAGTGGGCAGCCTTTCTCACTGGCAGAGCCGACACACCTTTCTAATCTTCTGAATAGCGTTTTCTAACCTGCACAAGCTTGTGGGCTTTAGGGTGTGCAACCAGACTGGTCACAATGAAAGAGTCCTGACAAATACCTGGACATCACCTTGCTTTCTCTGGATCATTTTCATAAGCGCTGCCTCCTCCCTGAACCTGTCCCTGGGCAGGCTGAGCCTCACCAAGAGGAGCCAAGCACATTGGTGCCCTCGCAGCCCTCCAAAAGCTCTCCCCGAGGCAGAATCCCATTCACCCAGCCCAAAGGCCACTATTTGGCACTTCGGCTTCCCCTCCCGCA
>NW_010141776.1:0-2620 GCF_000699245.1 Pterocles gutturalis
TCTATGATTCTATGATTCTATGATATCTTAATCAGCAACATTAAACATTAGCATTTAGACTCTGATATTGGGGCATATTTCTCATTTTCTTGGCTTCCATCATTTTTATCTGTCTTAGTGGATGCTCAGATTCTTAATAAAAATCATACTCTAGGGAGTACAGATGCTGTGTGTGGACTCTACCCCAGTCTCCCCTTTCACAGCAGTGCAAAGTCTGCATTGTAAGGGTGTAACATGGAGCAGCTGAGGACAGTGTACAAACACATTGCAAAATTCTGGATGATATAGTCTGGTGATGGTGCAAAGTTACACCTCCTCCCAGACAAACCCCAGGACATAGTTGTTTTTTCCCTTCTAACTGAAAATATTCTATTCTATTATTCTATGCTATGCTATGTTATGCTATGCTATGCTGTTCTGTTCTATTTTATTCTATTCAGCTTTGTGTATGCAAAGGCTCAGCTACAGCATGAGAGGACTGGGACTGAGGTAGTGTCTAACTTCTCTCATCTTTCTGTTTGCACCATCCTAAATGACTGGGGTGCCTTCTGGAGCACAGCTGACATCTCACACCACTGCCAAAGTTAGGGGGTGAAGACTCCCTGCATCTTCCTTTCCCATGCTCATCCCTTCCCTGCACCTATACCTTCCTATGCTTGTGCGGATGCTTTTGGTGCACCTGTGTCTGGTAAAAATAAGGCTTCTGGGAGGTGAGGCAACAGTCACAGGAAAAAAGAGAATTAGAAAAAGGGCACAGCCTTAACCGGAAAGAAGGAAATAGTTAAAAAGGAGCCTGAAGGGATCAGAGCAAAGAACAACCCCATAGGAGTGTGACCCGGCAGTGCAAATGGTCCATGTGAAGCTTTTCCACCCAGTGGATCACTTTGCTTGTAAGAAACAAAAGGAATCTCAGGTCTTGCATAATTTCTCAGAACAAAGCAACTGAAATGCTACAGGAGCCAGCAGAAGCAAGAGGGAGAGGGGATGAATAGACACCAGGCTGCACTGCTTTTGTCTCACTGTCAGCTCTACGGCAATTTTAAACCACCACTTGGTTTGCATGTCATTAACTATGAATATCTTAGTCTAACATGGAAGAGAGGAAAGTATCTCGGAAGCTGTTAAACAAAGGGCTGAAAAGATACAAAAGGATTCATCTTTGGGAAAAGGCCATTCACTCCTCAGCCTAAAGGAACTGGACAAATCCACGTTACAGTCCTCTGTGAGCAAAAGTCTTGTTTTAAAATATTTCCATATGTACAAACTGACAGCTACTGTAGGCATTTTCCAGCTGTCATACTTACCAGGGTTTATATCCTATTTGCATAGCACCACTAATTACCATGAGCACTTGACAGGGAGTCTTTGGGCAGTTGCTAAATTGAAGAGTTGGAACCATTTATTTTTACCTAGCACCGATACACTATCGCACTCGTCGTAGTTGCGTTCTGTAAAGCTGCATTATTCAAACCACCCATTTTCCTTTGATGTTACTGGCTGTGGATGTTTCTAAGCAGAAGTTACAATTAAATGCAGTTCTGAAGTACAAAGCAATGCGCAAGAAATTATGTTGAATCAGAAATGCCTAGCAACTAGAATAGGAAAATTATTTTTTTAAGAGAATTTGGGTAATCTTGAAACAGATTATCCAGACATATGACTAAAGTCTCATGTTGATCCATAGGAGCTCATTATTATTTTTCTAGCCTCATGGACATAGCCAGATGTATCTCAAACCCTATTTTTTTGTTGTTGTTGCTGTTTTGGGGGTTTTGTGTCCACAGGGCCTAGAATAACCAAAGCAAGTAAAACAGTTTTCTCCTTGAAACATTAGGATACGTTCTGCAGTGATCTCGTTCTTCTCCTGTGCCTCCTGGAAGTTCATGCACAACTAGAAGTGTACTGTTACCTGATGTTACGATCTGTGACCTGAGGAGCTTATTTTGTGACATTAGTTATGAACACAGATTGTGGAAGAGCACTCAGAAGAGAAGGGTCAGGGCAAGTAAGGACGTGCAACAGCACTAAGGTTTTGTGTTGACTAACTTTCCACGTGAAGATATAATTAGGAAGGAAGAACTGTGAGGAGCAGGAGTGAACAAGAGGATGCTTGCGCTGTCATTAAACTGTCAAAAGGTGATACAATATGTTGAGAAGAGTAGAGCTGATATGGAAAAGACACAGAAGGAAATGAGAAAGAGAGGTGATGTGGGCAAGAAGAGGCCATTTCTGCAGACAGGCTTTGACTTGTCTGAGAGGCACGATGTGAGCTGAGTTGTCAGGGCTGCCAGCAGTGCAGGCACAAAGCTGGAGATGTTAAAACATAGGCAAGAGTTTTAGTGCCTGAAATGAAGAAGAGGAGAACATAGTGGGAGAAGATGAGACAAGGTTTAGGTCTCATCTTGTTGTGTGTAATAGGATTCATCATAAAATCCAATTTATTATTTTTTCAATTATTGAAGTTACATTTCAATGAAAATAACCAAGTTGTGCTAATACCAGGATATCACAAAGGTATGGAAGGTCTGTGGAGTTGAGAAAAGTACCATCCCAAGCAGCAGGAAGGATGTTTATATTGTCAAGCATTACAGGAAAGAGGAACGGAATAAATTTCAGCAGG
>NW_010141776.1:2651-29560 GCF_000699245.1 Pterocles gutturalis
GCAGGAAAATTCTGTATATAGCTATTATTACAGATTAATTTACTACAGTTGCCTGCTTTGTTAACCTTAAATTTAACCTATGTTAACTTCAGTTGGAGTAAAGTTAGAGAACTTCTCAAATTCCAGTTTTCAAATCAGGGTAGCTATGCTGAGTAAGTATAAAAAGCTATTCTGCAGAAGAAAAACAAAGCCAATGGGGTGCTTATTTCCCATCTAATATATAGACCACTAGCCTGCAACAGAGCAGGAAGAACGTCAGTGGTGCACAAATGTATTGGAAGAAAGAGAAAAAAAAAAAAGTAATCTTAGATTTTCAATTCAAAACCACTTTCACTTGAAACTACTGTAGCAACTTCCCTAGCTAATGCTGGCAGGAGCTTTGTGATACCCCACTGCATGCAAAACCCTCCCCTACAGACATGTTTGATTCACTTACTTGGGAATTTGCGTTCATGGCTCAGAGCAAGCAGGCGTTTCATTTCTGCAAAAGACATAAATAGTATAATGTGTGCATGCCTTATGGATCTGAGAGACACAGCATCAGGAAAAAATAGGTGTGAAAGCAAAACAGGTGTAACAGCGAAATGCTTAATAGCCAGCAGCTTAATAGACACTGTGTCTACCTTCCTCATCAATTGTGTGGCTTGATGAAACTCCATCAGTGTCTGTAACAACACAAGAGTAAATTCCCAAATCATCTTCTCCAAGATCCTTAAAGATAGCTTTTGACCTTTAGGGAAAAAAAAAAAAAATCAAAAAACAGAACATTTTGATGAGAAGATGAAATCAGTTTGAACCAAACCCCTCCTTTACATCTCTAACACCAGATAAAAAATAGTCTTGTATTAGCTTTTGCTCTGACTGAACAGGCAAATACAGGGCTCTGGCCAGCGTAAATGAGCGTAGGTCCTACTATGCATGGTACAAATGGAACTGGCACAACTCTCAGTGCCAAAAGCACTAGAGATAGCTAGTTTAACCTAGCTCAAGCATGCTTAAAAACATGTTGCCAAATCTTTGATGAGCATGGAAGGACACTGATTCAATTTTCATATGCGATAGCAAGAGTGTGGTGAATCAGCCTTTCTTTCTGTATGGCTTCTACAACTGGAAGAGCACATAGGTACTTCATAGGCTGAAGCTGTGCATTTGACATTTCCTCCTCTCTGTTAAAAGCCTGAACAGAGTAGGTTTGTAGAGCATTACAGAAGTTACCAAATCAGGCCGTGGTGATGACATCAGAAGAGAGTCCTGCTTACTCCAGCGTCTCCGAAGACAGCAACAGTGTTACGTGGTAAAAGATTTTGCAAGCAGCCAGATAATTCTATCCTTTGGAGATTTTGAATAATAACAATAGGAATAATAATAATTTGTCTTGATTGACAGGTTATAGGATGACAGAACACAGATGTTCTCTCCCTGTGCCTAAACATAACTAAATTGCCTAAACAGGAGGCCTGACTCATTCCATGCAAGCTACAATTTCCAAATGGCCTTACTGGAGAACAACGTACTCGTAAAGTAGCCTTCCAGTAACATAGGCAGATATAGCTTTTACTGAGGTCATACATTGAAATGGATGGATTTCTGTGACCAGCCTAGATCTCTCAAACACAAGACTATTGCTAACCCCAAGGGTCCTTACTTGCCGCCTTTGGTATCAATGTTCAGTCGAGAGTCATCCTCAATTGGTTCATAATTCTTGGACCAAACAAACTGAGAGTTTGGAGACATCTGATCACATTCAAAGTTCAAAGAAATTACTCCATTGTCATCTACATCCACCACCACTTCCTTGGTTCCTGAAAGAGCAGAACAAGGCAATTCCACTTTCTCAGAAAAGCCATCAAACAAATTTATACAGATATCATTTATAAGGTAGATTAAGCAGATCCTTTCCATTTTCTCAGTCAGCACATAAATTGCTACAAACATTGGCATCCTCAGTCTTTTATTCACGGTTCTTATTCTAATCTATAAAAACAAGGAAGAGATTAAAGAGCATTGTAAATCAACTGGTGTATTTGAGCAAGTCTAAGCACACATGACAGTTATGATATTTGCTCTGGAAAAACCTGAAGGGGGGAAAAAAAAAAAGCAAGCTTCTAAATCCACTGAATGTTTGGAATATTAAATAGCAATATTTTCCATGGTAAGAGCTTTCATTATGCAGCATGGATTGCTTATTCCCTAATAAAATAAGAACTCTAAAGGGAATACGGTGTGCAAATGTGGGTGTTTGAAGAGGTGCAGGAGGCAAAAGAGGAAACAATCGAGTTGCCCCATCAGGACTCACTTTTCAGTGACTCTGGCTTCACTCTGGGAGGTTGGTTTAATTGCTGCGCTTGGCATCCAGCCCTGCTGCCGTCTGCAGCAGTAATCCAGGGCCCACAAAAGGAGTGAATATTTGCAATTAGCTGCTTAAATCGCCCACCCTGCTTTGCCAGTGCCTACAGTCCTTGAGCTGGATAAGGTGACCCAGTTTGTCCTTTAGAAGGCCCTGGGGGTGAATCCCAGGTCAGAAACCCGAGGCACCTCTAGCCTCACCCCCTCGCGCCCCGATGAAGCTGAGGGAATTTCATCCAGGATTCAGGCAGCTTGGCGAGTTCATCATCTGTGGCATTAACTTTAATTTCAACAACTTGTCTGAGAACGTCAGGGAAAGTGTGTGCACTGAGAGGTGCTGGAGAACATCCAGCCTCCTTTTCCGAACAGCTCTGAGCTGGATCTGGCATCTGAATAGGGCACTCATGGTATGTTATTTAGCTTAAGACAATTCCGGGCTGCCCAGAATGCTAATGACACACTTTCTTCACAAAGTATTGTACCTTAAAGACAAGAGCCTTATTCCTGACATTGTGATTAAGGGCTTTATTTTCAGCGTAATTCTTAATGAGCCTCAAGCATACAAGGAGATTTCTGTGTTTCATCATCCTAATACTATACACCTCCTTTCCAGCACTGTGAGTAGCTCCTGTAATGACAATTTGTGTACACACAGCTTTCTTAGTCTTTGTAATTTTCCATAACCATCTAATGAAAGATGAGATTAATATTCCCATTTTGGTATTGTTATTTACCAGCCTTCACAGTAATGAAGTGTGTTACATACCAACACATGATAAATGAAGCCTAAGGTCTACAAATATTTTACTAGGCAGCAGCATATTTGCAATTTTTTAATAGTTTTATTTATTATAAGCAAATTAATCACTTGACATTTCATTAGTGTTCAGTTTCCTGTAGATCATTAGCACATGATTTTTTTTGAGAGCAGTTTATGTGATGTGCAAAGAATTACAGCCAGAAGGTTCATTTGAAGGACAGAATCTTTTATATTTGTTTTAAAGTATTCTCATTATGATGACAATACATAGCATTTATTTCCAGAAGTGATGATGGCAATTACCTCTAATATTTATGAGTTTTAAAAAAAATTAAAATTGCTGATCAGAGGTCTCCACCTATCCTACAAAGTAGAACCAAAGAGGCTGCCATAGTAGTAGCAGTCTTAATTTCCCTCCTCTATGTAGCTTGGTGGTTTCAACATATCAAACAGAGCTTCTCTTAAAGTAATTATAAAAAATAAAATACTTAGTTGTCACATCAAATATCCATTTATCTGAGCATTTTATTGCACTGAAAGGAAAAAGATAACATGAAGATAAAGCAGCTTTGAAATACTAGAGCTAATGCCACCATATTAACTACAGCTAGTCAGAAAAGTTGAATGGAACAGGGTTTCATTAATTTCTGAGGTTCAAGGCCTTCTCAGATGACTGATGCAGGATCAGAATCTAATTTTGCTATGCACCAAGATGCACAAGGACTAAGGGCAGCAATGGGGAAGAGTTGCAGTCTGCACTTGGATTTCCCCTGCTTCCTGCAAGATCCCTGCACACCAAAATGGTTTTGTCTAAAGACAAAGTTACAGCCCAAAAGTAGCCTGGATTGGTATTTGATTATGTGGGTGTGATTTTTCATTTAATTTTAGAATTGTTGTAAAAATTAAAGGTGTTTTTCAAACAAAAGAAGGTGGATGCAAAGTATCACATAATTATATTTATGCATTTCACCTTATAAAGACAATTGTAACCACTTATTTAAAGCAAATATTTTCATTCTGGATATTATTTACTTTCTTTGGTTAGAAGGCTCAGTTGTCTGGTGGTTTTACACATTTGCCAAAGCAACATTCCAGCAGATCCAGGGAGACCTGACAAGATGTTGTCTCCATCCAATATGTTAATAAAGGCAGCATTCATTGGGCAATACCAAAAAACTTGTGGTAATTTTTAAAAAATGGTATGATTGTTCATGAGATTTGTGTGGTTAGAGTGAGAAAGGTGGAAGCCTTCCCAAGAGACTGCTTTCTGACATAATTTTTAAAAATAAGCCCTTTGTCCTTTCTTAATACTTTCAAGAAGATTAGTTTGGCAGATGCCATATCTGCAGATCTCAGATGAAAATATGGGTCAACCAGATTTGTACAAGTAAAGAATTTTCAGCTTTCCTGAGATTTCACTGGGCAAAACCCTGACTTTCCTGTGATCCCTCAGACACTACACCTATGAAACCAAGCCTCACTTGCAAAAAGGCCGTGATCCTGAGATGTAGCTCATTCTCGAGCTGTGAGGTCTGTAAACCAAATGTTTCAGTCTAGTTCATATTGCAAGGTGGGCATGCGCCTCATTTGAGTCAACATTGAAAACGCTGTACAAATTTTTTTGTCATCCTGATCATCTTCACAAGAGTTTACATTCATATTTTTTTAATTGTAATGATATAACCAATCCTTTATTTAGTACACTTGAATATTGTTTTCATAACAAGGTTTTAGTAAGTCTGACAGACATTAACCCTTGAAGAAAATGGATTAGTAAAGCCAAAAGTTTAGTACTAGTACTGGTTTGAATCTCTTTTTAGAAGTGGTTGCTGTATATAAGCTGTTTTCAAGAATAAGTTTCTAAGTTTTGCCTTACTCCACTTGCAGGTGATAGAAATAGCTCTAGTGCTTCAGCAGCTTGTAGATATGAAATTATGGCTACTGTATTTTTGAAAGGTCCTGTCCCAAGCCCTTCTTACACACTTACCTTTTTTTGTCCTTGTATCCCAATCTTACACCCTCTCAACTTACCATCTATTCCTTCCACTCCCTTCTTGCCATCTCAGTCTCACTAGCAGTCTCCCAGTCTCCCCATTCTGAGTTTTCCAGTTCTTTTACACTCCCAGATGCACACCTCCTTTTTCAGACTTTCTTGACTTACAGCCTTACTGAGACCTAACTCAAGGCTTAGGATTTTTGCTGCTCCAGTCACAAGGACTAGACATTTATGAGAGCTGGGCCAGTGCTGCTGCAGGAATAGGAGGTGTAAAAATGGGCCTGGGAGTCAGAAGAAGGGAAAGGATCCTGGGGAAATGCTCCTGAGGCAGCCGGGGTGGGAACGGGAACTGATGATCACTGGTGATACCTGCCAACACCTCACAGCCAACACCATTCCAAATAAACCCCGACTGTTTCTCCAGGCAGGAACAGCTATCAACTGACTGTGTAGCCAAGGCAGGCAGCTGTTTGCCCAGGTAGTCGGCTCGCTTGCCTGTGCCCCTGCACTGCTACTCCTGCTCCTCGTGCCCAGCTGCCCCAGGCCCCCGCGCTGCCCTGCCTGCCTGCTGCCTGCCTTCATTCCACTTAGAAACTTTCCCAGGTGGGATCAGATGTGAGAGTCTGCAGGTGGACGAAGGGAACTTGCCAGAGGAAAAGGGAGCGTACGGTGGATCCAAGCTGGGTGGTACCCCTGTACCTTCTCATGTCATACTAACCTTTTACTAGATTTGGTTAAACTATCTGGGAGTTTGTTTTTCCACCTTGTAGGACCCTCTTTGTCTGTCTAAAATAGTCTATAGATGAGTAAGCCACAAGCCCATGCTTGAGAGAAGAAAGGAGAGATAAACAACTGGTTTATTATTGGAAGAGCAAAATCTACATCTCTAGCATGTTTTGGTTGAGATAATCTTAGTGTGTCCTTTGCTTATGTATTTATCTATAGATACATGCAAATCTTACAACTTTATTGTATTTTTATATTCCTGAACCTGTAGTTATGGTAAGAAAATCTGTTCTGACCTTAAAATGTACTAGACAAGAAAGTAAGATATGACCTTCAACTCATTTTCTGCTTAGTAAAAACATTTGACTTGAGAGGAGTCAGATTGTTGGTGTGCAGCCTGTATGTAAACACGTCTCACAAACAGGGACCTGTTTATATATGACTAAAAAGAGGAAGTATTTCTGACAAACCTGGTCGTGTTTCAGCTACTACCGGATCCGTAACATCTGATGGTTTCCCAACACCAGCCTGGTTTGTTGCCCGCACACGAAACACATAGCTCACACCTTCTTTAAGGCCACCTATCTGGAGGAAGCAAATATACATACATGCATGATGTGTTACAAAACAGTGATTTTAATTTCACACTTCTTACAACTCCAGTCTGGATGCTTGACAATTATATTTCCTTTCTTTTTGTTTTGCTCCTTTTTCAGTTGACAATTATTTCTTCCTCAAGTTTTTGTTTTGTTTGTTTGGGTTTTTTCTTCCAATTCCAGAGTGACATGCCAAATCTGTTTGGCTTGATCCTTCCTTGTATGCATAGATAACATTTAGGCAGCGTCATTACTGTCATTGATTTCTTTGCAAAAGGAGCATTGTGATTGGAACAGAATGTTTTTAACTCACGTACATTGACCTCTGAAACAGCATAGTCTTTTACTGCAGGTAAATTCTGGCTTTCAAAAATGAAATTAGAGTAATAAGTGCCAGCCAAACCTATTTAGAAACAGGAGGGCATTTAATTGTACAGATTTAATTGTAGTGACTTGAGGAATCATACAGACATTGTAACACCTGCAAATACTCCTTTAAAGCGTATATGAAAGGATCACACTTAAACGTGAGTTGTCTTTCAAATGTTCTGAAAAGCATACAAATACAAACCTACCTAAAACATATGTCTAGAACAGAGATACAGCTAATCCCTTACTTAGAAGTCATTCAACAAAATGATAGAGCATGATAGTGCAAAAGCTTGGGTTTAACTTGCCGTGAAATGTGAGGAGGGGGTACTTCGTATTAGAATCACCTGCCACATTATCACATCTATTTTTGTCCCATTTGGTTTTGAGTAGTGATACCTATCTTGCCATTCCAGGTAGAAAATACTAGGGTTGCCTCCTTGCGTTATAAGAACAGTGTTTGGTTTTAGCAGTGCTTTCTTTTATTTTTAGGCTGTACAGACCAAATTGTCTTCTGAGTTAGTGTCTTGTCTGACTATACAGGCATTACACATGTGTATCCTCAGCACAACATAAACTACTATGTATTTCATTAAATGGAACCATGATCAGCACAGGATGATGCTAGTGAAGGCTAACTTCCTCAAGATTATACTGTTATATCAGTATTTGAATCTTAAGCTATTTACCTTCAAGAATTTCTTTTGAAGTGGCTTCTCATTAACACTTCTCCAATGTTCCTCCTTTGCTTCAGTTTCCTTCATATCAACATAATAACCAGCTATGGGACTACGGCCAGTATAAACTGGTTCCTTCCACAGTAAAACCAAAGAGTCCTTCCTAACTTCTATGCATGTGACATCATGGGGTGGCCCTGAAAGGTAAGAGTAGAAGTTGGAGTTGTGGTATCAAAATAAATCCCAAAAGGGCTAACGTATAAAACTTCAAAAACTAAAACCAGACACCATGTTGTACACACAGAGCTGACGTAACACATGCAGCTCCTCTTTATCATGTTGAAACCCGATATAAATACAATCCAAGCCTATTAAAAAGACTAGGCCAAAAACCAATGCAATTTGTTGAGATTTGGTATCTTGATCAAATATTCATGAACAAACAAAATCAATAAATAATCTCCAAACTCAGTGAAATAAGTTAATTATTAAGCTCATGTGCTGCTTCAAGGACCACTCTAAAGTCCACTGAAGTCAATGGAAGTTGTTTTCATTCATTTTAACGAGTGTTGAAAGGCCAACAATCTGGCCTTGAAGTGATACATTTAGACAAGGGTTACAGGACCTCATTCTTCTCTGCCTTGTACCTAAGGCAGGTATTTATGTCTACCTTTTAATCTAGAAAGCAAAGTGGCAGACATAATAGAGGAACCAAGCAGGAAAGATTAAAAAAACACAAGCTGCTTGTAAAATACTACTGTTTAAATAGGGATTGTTTAATGCATATTATAAATGTGCTAAATCAAAATTATGGAGATTCAAGCCTGAGTATGAACTTCAGCAGCTGTTGACTCCCTTGGAAACTGAAGGCATTGAGAACTTAAATGATTGATCACAGAGCACCCCTGGGCTATGAATAACCTTCACCTCCAGCTCAGGATCCTACCAGGTACAGCAATGGTCCATTCTTCACATTTGAAGGGCTGGCTGGGTAGGGAGGGTGTCCCAACCCCAGCCAGGTTAGCAGCAGCCACCTGGAACTGGTACACCATGTTTTCCTTCAGGTTTTCAATCTGCAGAATCAAGAAGATGCTACTTATTAACTTTGTATTAAGGCTTTAGAAGAAAGTCACAATGAAAATTACTGAACTCATGAGTATGCTTTTAAGTGCCTGAAGAGATGAAAGCGTTATTGTCATCATATATAAGGTGATAACTATTTTGGCTTTTCCTCTAATCAGTGGTGGAGCATACGTGAATGGTTTTAGCACATTCAAATTGTAAACTCCTTTTCCTATTGATAGACACTCTGGCAGTCAGGGAGGGAGCAGGTTATTGCTCAACAGTCATATTAATCTGTCTCGTGATACAGAGCAAGTTCACTTAAGGCAAGAGTTGTCCTCACAGTGGGGTGAAGCTCAGTCCTGGCATTGTTTTTCATTTATAAAGCAGCTCAATGGGGCTGTAGTTAGCTCTGTCTCTCAATTGAGTCAAGAATAGATCACAAAACACATCTGGCACAGAGCTGGTTCCAGCACCAGCAAGCACTGGGGTAGGTCCACCAAGACCAGTAGGAATGCCATTTGTTCTGAGGGCCTGATTTAACAAAAATTCAGGCTATGCCTAGAGTAGTGAATTCACAGATGACAGCGGGTGCCAGACTAACAGATAAGTGTACAAATCATTTTGCAGAGAAGTTTAACAGAGCTAAATAAATTTATCATCATGGATATAAAACCCTCTGAACAGTAGCCTGTACCCTGAATCATAATTCATCCCAATCTGCCTTTGAGATTGGTTTTGGAAATATCGTTTGCACCCACAGCAATACACAAGTTAACCTCCTACCCGGTATGCCCTCTCACTAATGGCTTTGATGTTGGCCTCCATCCATTTCCCAGGAACTCCATCAACCACTTCGCGATAGTTCACGTAGTAGCCAGTAATTTCAGTTCCGCCAGTGACTTTAGGTTGTTTCCATCCTAATGCCATCGAGTCACGAACACTCTCAAGTACCATGATGTCATAAGGTGGAGATGGAGCAGCTGTTCCAATGTGAATAATACATAAATACGAAGCAATATTTCAGTTACCACACTCAGGTGGCTCCCATCCTACATCTCCTAATTAGGACAACATTTATGTGGTCAAGGGAAGTTTCTGGAGTTGGAATAAGAAATGCAGGATAAAAGCTTCTGTAATCGAAATGAAAAAGTCCAAGCTGCATAGGAATTAGTTATCAGGATCATTTGTTTTTTGAGAAGCAAGCTGATACATAGCGAAAGAATGTGTTGCAATTGCAGCTCTGATGTAAGTGTAGAGGACTCACTTTAAAACTGTGAAAAATGAGGAACTAAAACTAACATTACAGGGAAAATAATTTTTAAAAAGAGGTGCAATGATTTGGGTTTTTTTGCTGAATGCAAACCCTTTTTCACACATACAATATTTGTTTTAGTTAAGTTTTTTTTAAATAGGCCCACATTCTTCTGAGAACAGATTTTATCTGTTCATTCTTCTTTTTTTCTTTTAAATTTATATACTGTGCAAATTTTATCATTGCACCCATCACATGATCTTACCTTATGGGAAGGAGGCGTGATCATATGCACTGTAGACTGACCAGAAATGGAACATGTCTGTTACTGGAACTCCTCTTTTTAAATATTTTTTTTAACAATACAGAAATCGTTAACTTCATCCCAACCCATTTTCTTATAAAGCCTTTTCTGCATCTAGTGGGGAAATGCTTGCCCACACCCAATATGTCATGCAACAGTGAAGAGCGCTACTTGTGATCCTGAAGTCCTAATTTTGATGGAAATCCTACATCATATATGTTTAATTTTGTCTTTAATGTTTTATATCAGTATCAGCTAGCCCCAGGTGTCCCTACATTGTTTTCTGTTCAACACTCTGCACAAGCCTTTTGAGTCTCACTTCAGAGGCCAGGTACCGGGACTTCAATGAAATTTAAACCCCACATTTCCAAGGCACAACGGGTGTTCAGGTTTTGACAACATAAAATGTGATTTTGTGCATGTGCCTTCAACTTGATAGTTTTTCCTCATCACATATTGCTGCCAGTCAGAAATACAACACAGCATTCATGTCTCAGAGGACAAGCTGTAGCTTAGGCATAAATCCACAAAGAATCTTCATATATCCTAACACAACACAGATTTTCATAGATTTTTTTTTTCCTTCACACATACATAACCCACAGACTAGGTAACAAGACTCCTAACAAATTACTGAAGTGATTTACAAATAATACAGTACCTTGTATACATTAATATGTAGCCAAGCAAGAAATTAAATTAGTACATGGATTTATATGTTTCACTTTCACTAGCCACTAATGTTGTAAAGTGGTCTCCGATACATGCATAACAATCTTAACAGACAGTTGAGCACATAATTAATGGGTCTGATGGAAGACGCTTCACTGGAGAGCACGTTCACCTGTGGCACGGATGAGCAGAGGGTACAACCATCTGAAGTGGATGTACCAAAGCAGTTAAATCCATTTATTTTATTAACTCTCACCTACATCTGTCTTCTTTGTCACTTTTTCCAGCGTCAAAAGGTCCCCGGGTTGAGACTTACTTGCCTGCTTAGGAGCAACCTTTCGTGGTGCAGATGTGACAGCATCCTTAACCATTTCTCTCATGTTATTGTCTCCTGTACTCCTCAGTTTGTCAGAGCTACTGGGTAATGTGTCTCTATTAAATCTAGCGTTGCGTTTTAGCAAAGCATCTGTGTCAAAGATAGGCTGGGAGGACTCATGCATGCCTTCCCAGCTGGTAGTGCGGTCTGTTAGTCCACCAGCTTTACCACTCAGTTCAGGACACACACCATGAAGCAATCCTCCCCCTATAATTGCCAGAAAACAGCAAAGACATTTTGAATTAGAATACACTGTTTTTTCTTGGTTTGGTCAACACAATGAAGAAATGCGTACAGTGAACAATACAGCCAAAGTATGACAAATCACAGGTTTTATGCACAAAAAGTTAAGCTTGAATTCACTAAAATTTGAAATGCATAGAATACCTCTCAACCTGCTCACAAGTAACGCTCTTTTAATAATGTCTACTTTTCAGAGCAGAAGAAATATAGAAAATGAATGCTAATGTTAATTTGCTACAGTAATTTCAGTATTATATCCTCCAAGTCATATTTCTGATCCTTTCAAGATGATCTCACAAACTTGCCCCAGACCACATCTCTCTCCTCTAAGGTTGTGAGGTATGCCGTTTTGATACAAATGAGAGTGAGGTTGTTGCAGACATACAATTTATTCCAGCACAATGATCTCATTAATCTTTATAGATTAGTTCAGGCAGTGGCAAACAGAAGTAATTCATCAGCAAAGGGAGAACACACAGGGTTATAGAAGGTTTACAAAAAACACATGGCACTGATTATTAGGTTTCAGTATGGAAACAAATTTCTTAGGAACTGACTGTATACAGGATGGTGAGTGTTACAGGTGATAAATACCACATGATGGAATCAGAATGACATTCCATTTTCCAGGATACCTATGAAGTGAACTTGGTAGTGCTGTCGTACAGTGGTTCACAAGAAACACCTGAGGAAGACTGGATGGTGAAGGTGAACAGCCTACAAGTGCGCAGGGACTGTGAAACTATGGGGCTGTGAAGCCATAGGATCGATCGATAAATTATAATTTGTGCACAGCATTGTAAACCAAAACAATTAGTTAAAAATATTTGCTAAAAACATCTTTACTTAATTAAAAAAAATATTTACCATTGAAAAGAGCAGCGGAAAATAGCTTACCAATGGCTGCTTGCACTTCTATAGGCTCCGAATCCTGTGAAAATTCACTGAGTCCTGCTGCATTAACAGCTCTGACTCTGAAAATGTACTTCTCACCATTGATGAGCCCATGGCAAATGAATCTAAAACAAGCCAGTGAAAGAATATTTAGAAAGTATTATGAAGAAAATAAAAATCTTAAGGGGGAAAAGAAAGCATTTCTTCCATAAAATTTACTCTGGTTTCTGAAGACTGAGGATAAACCGTGATCCCAGTCACTTAAATGAAAGTCAGAGAATGCAGAACATATCTAAGCTCCTCATCCACGCAATGAAGATAATGTCTAAACCCATGTCTCTTTAGACATACAGTTTACCCACAACCTAAAAAACTTAAGACAAACTAGTTTATGTGTTACCAAAGGGTTTACATCACTTCTCTTAGTATATAAAATCCATACATCCTAATAGAAACAATGCAAAAATCTTCAGAGATAAGGTCTATATTTGCTTGTGGGATATCTTCATGACACAAGTAAAAGACATGTGTAGCACAAGTTCCTGTAATTCATTTCCAATCATAAATGAAGAATTGCGGTGTTCAGAAGAATTACAAGGCACTGTCCAAGAGCTAAAAAAAAATGTTTGTTTTTTTTAAAATTTTACTTTCTTGCTTCTGTACGTGACACAATAATCTAAGTCAGACAAACTTTTATCAGCATAGTTTTTCTGCTGGATTACCTAATGATAACATAAAAAAACCTCATAAATTTTCTCTGGTGTCCATCCTGAAAACACTAAATTTCCCAAGACAGGAGTAATTTATTTTAGAAAAACTGTGTTTTGGAAATTTAAACATTTTAATTAAAACAACATTTATTCTTCAATAGATATTTTAAGTGTATTTTATCTTATGTTACTTTTATCTTATTCTGTTTCATAGTGTCATGTCTTGCACTACCAACACTGATGTCATGCAATGGTGTACGAGGCACATATAATGTGGAAAACAAAATGTATTTCAAGATCAAAATTTTATTTTGGGAAAAAAAATAAAACCTGAATCAAAATTTTCAGAGAAGAATTTTCCCTACCCATTCTACCAGACTTTTCCAAATAACTAGCTTTCATCAGCATGTGTGCAGAAAACAAATTTCAAAAGATCAAAATATACTGCATAATGCAAACTATGAACTACAGCTAATGCTTTGAGATTGACTCAACCAGAAAAGCCAAGAGTTAACAGACAGCCTGTGCTTGACTGCTTCATACATTATATCGCATCGACTAAAAATGTGTTGATAGGAACCTGAGCAGTGTAGTTACACCACAATATATAGAAACTCAGAACAATATTTTTTTCGTGGTGAATAAAGATCACATTTCATATTTTAAAATAAGCAAACAGCACAAAACTTCACCAGCACTTGATGTAACCACAATATAAATCATATGAAAGTATGTAATATGGGCACTTACAGTTGTTGCAATATAAATGCACAAAAGAATATGTGAAGGAAATTGTTGTGCTTGTGTTCAAGCAAGTAGGGTTTTAGGTACTTCTGATATACTAAGTGTTTACAATGGCCTTCTAAACAATAAAGTCAGTCCAAGAGTATTTAGCAGAGCCTTACTTATTGTAATAAATGTTGTCATGGATAGCAATTACAAATAAGCATAAACAGCCACAACAAGCAGGGACTGCTTCTGGATTGACAGCAATCCACTTGAAATCAAGTTCTGCAATTACTCCTTCAGACTCTGAAGATCATATCCTTATTCAAACAAAACCAAAGCTGATTTAGCTTGCAAAGTTTTAAATCTTAATTAATTTTCTGACTAGAGACTGAGCTTCACATCTGTAAGAAATGTGAGTTTATACCAAACATCTAAAAGTGTTCATTAATATATTAATTACAAGTGAAAGTACAGTTAGAACATAATATTGTTAGCATGATATAGTCCACATTTCCTCCTGACATTCTAGATATACAGTCCAGAAGTGTTTGCAGGAGTCTTCCAAAACAAATGACTTTGCTTCCAAGCATTAAGCAGTTTAGTTTTCCACATTTTTAACTCCAGTCATTCCTTGCTGTACTGTTTTTCATCAAATTAATAGGCTGTACAATAGCTAAAACTAGCAAGCCACTTCCCTTTTCTTCACTAGCAATATCCATGTTTCCTCCCCCTTGACTAATTGTTTCTAGTACAAGGTTGATTATCAATTCCTTTTGGACAATACTGGCAGTTTGAAAAATTCTTTTAATAACTTCTTATGGACTTCACCTGCAAGAGTGATTCCTGCCTACTGGCTACCACAGAGTGATTAACTCTACTACTCCTAATGGCTGGAAAGCACGTACACCCAGTAAATAAAAAAAACTGGTGACCATCATTCCCATGCTTTGAAATCCATTACCTTGTGCCTTTCACTGGATTGTTGTTGCACGGTTCCCAATGACCAGATCCAACTACACTTGACTCAATGTAGTACCCAACCAGCTCCTTGGCATCTGGGGGCTCTGTCCAAGTGACAACAACTGAGGTATCTGTATTCCTAGTTGGCATAACACGCCCAGGAGCTTTGGGAATATCTGTGGGAGAGAAACAGAAATAAATCAGTGACCAGGCAGTCAAAATTTACAAATAAAATAAGAGTGACATTCTATTCTTGATTTTATTAGCACAGCTAACACAGATTTAACCTCCCAAAACTGCTCTGATTTCAGTCAAGTAATCTGGCACAGCAGGACAGGATCAGTAGGTTTAAGCTTTTGGCGCTGAGGTTCCCCATGTCTCCATTGCCTTTGGTTATGGGCATTTCCTTCAAATTAGATTTAGTTTCTTCCCTTGTGCTGAACATATGCGCCAGAGATGTGATTTGGAGCTTTCTAAAAGGGAAAAGGTGTTAGGTGCACACTGAAGGATTTTATGCAGCCCACAGAATAAGTCAGAAACAAAAGCCCCTGTTAAGTAGCAAAATGCATCTATAGTGTTTTTCAAGAGGAGCTGATTTACTCTTCTTCTTAAAGAATGCAGTTCATGTGCATCAAACTGCTCTGAGAACTCAACCAGTATGAAGTAAACAGAGACAATCTAGGAACTGAATTCAAATCATCCTTGCCTTTTGGAAACAAATTACTAATGTAGACATAGCTACTGATGCTTTAAATCTTAGCTTTTCTTCCAGTGAAAATAGTCTCTGTATTCATGTAAGTATTAAGTTCTTCACTTCTGTTTGATTTGGCAAACAAGGAAGGTTAAACTCTGCTGATGTCTGGGCTTATTTTCAACAAAGACTCTAAGTAAAACAAAACATTTTTGTACTTCCTTGAGTTTTCATTTTATTTCACTATTTGCAGCCTTTGCAGTTCTTGGCATTGCTATTTACAGCTTAATTCTCTTGGTTTGCATCTACAGTTGACTACATATTGAAGGTTCAACAACACAAACCAAGATTATTTTACCTAAAGGGAATACATCACTGACTACTCTTCATGCTTGAATTAGTTACTGGGCAGCTATCTATCTTCAGACAAAACAATTACATGGACATAATTTTCTACATAAGACCACACACATACCGAGTTTGTCATCCACCACAGTGGCTTCAGTTGCTTCTGAAGGTTCACCGATTCCAGCTGAATTGCAACAGCGAACTCGGAAGCTGTAGGATTTGCCTTCAGCCAAATCAAAAACTGCAAAGCGGGGAGACTTCACAGGGATCTCGGTGTTCACCCTTTGCCAGTCCTCTGTGCCGGCAACACACTGCAGTCAAACCCAGAAACTACATTTGAAACAGAAGTCTCTGAAAACTGAGTGTCTAACCCTGCAAGACTTTCTACCTGGACCACCAAATGCATGTCTGCTGTGGAGAACAGGGAGTCATGTTCCTTTTTTGGGCCTTTCCACTAAACGAGCCTATTTCAAAGCTTACGAATCTGCCAGATGTCCACCTACTCCAGAAAACATACATGAAATCTTACTGGTTTTAATATGCCAAAGCTAAACTACTCTCCACCACAAGGAAGTGATGTTATTATTAACTGCACTCAGTTCTGGACAACTTTCAAAAGAAGTTCTGTGGACATTCAACATCATCCAAAGAACAAAACTCTAAAATTGACACATTGCTTCTAGGTGTTCTTGTGCCACTCCTGAGAATGTTTTTGAGGTGGCTTCCAGAATAAATCAGGAACTGATCTTCATTTTCCAGAAAAAAATTAACATGTGCAATTAATTTTTGAATTGTTTTTATTTCTGTGGCTAGGCGCTCCACATACCATAATCACTTATACCATTAATATTATTGATTAATTTTTGCCTGTGATTTACATTAATTTCAAATAATGATTCTGGTTTCTGAGGCATTTCAAATTCTCAGGAAAACATCATCTGACTATGTGACATTTGTGGGTAGTACTCAGCATACAATAGGTTATTAAAAAGCTTTCTTATATAGAAACTCAAAATTCATATATTCATCCTCTTTAAATCTGTTGCTAAGTGAAACTCATTTATTTAGAC
This sequence comes from Pterocles gutturalis, assembly GCF_000699245.1. Lineage (NCBI taxonomy): Eukaryota > Metazoa > Chordata > Aves > Pterocliformes > Pteroclidae > Pterocles > Pterocles gutturalis. Next base: position 19,436 of record NW_010141776.1, read on the forward strand.
CAGATTTCATAATAGAGATGAAAAACACATAATGGGAGGATATTTATGTCTCCCATGATGACACCTCTAGACTGACAGGAAAAAGCATTGATAAAAAAATTTGTGAGCCATGAGATACAAGAAAAAAGAGTGATGGCATTGAAAATTTTCTAGGATAGCAGCTGTGCAAAAACCATCTCAGAAAAGCAGGACACTGATGTTAAAACTGACTCTGTTCTAGAAAAGAAATCTTGTCTTCTTTGTTGAGTTAGTGAAGCAAATGGAAAGTTAATGTAGAGGATAAATATGAAAAGGCAGCTGGAGGAGAAACTGCTGATGCCAAAAAACTCTTGCAGAATGCCTCCATCCAAAATGTTAATGATCTATCCCACCAGACAAGCTTCATTTATACAGATTTTATTTTTTATCTATATGTATATATTTAAAATATATGTTTTTTTGCATACATATAGATAAAAATATGTGACTTTGGTCTGTACTTTCTCGTTAAAGAGGGAGTTTGTCAGCCTGTCTACCTCAGGGCTGGTCAATGACAAGATTCATGAAAGGATATTACAGTGTGTGACACATTCTGCATCTACTTTCCTATTTCCTATCTTTCTTTTCTTCCTAGTTTATCTGAATCAACAGTAACGGTTATCTTGATGAAGTGTACAAGTTTAGTCCTGGCCCTAGTTTGAAAGTCTCAGATGGAAATCAAAGTTAACTAAAAGTCCAGAAGAGATGGCAAAACAAATATAAAAGATTGACACAACATTATTCTGATTTTGTCCAATTTTACCTTCTCCACAAAATACATGATACCCTCATGGCCCCGCTGTCCAGGAGGCTTCCAGCTAAGCACAACGTAGTTCTTGGTGGCTTCAATAACTCGGAGGTCTGTAGGTGGACCAGGAACAACACCCTCTGAAGAACAGAGGACAAGAATAGGAAAGAGAATTGGGATTTAATTCCTTCATATTTGTATAAAAATTAGTGCCATAATTAAAATATAGGAGTATTAATATACCTTGGCACTTGAAGTTTTTTGAAAACATAGAGTTACAAGTCTTCTAAATATTGGTTTTATATGTCTTCCTTTTAATTCTAAGCACTTTTATTTGTTAGGTCCTGAATAATGGAACCTCACCTCGACAACAAAACTGGGAGTTATTCAGGGTCAAGTGACTCTCGGAACAACGAACTTTGGGCATGTGCCAAAGTCCACTGAACTCACTGTGAGTTTTTCTAATTACTCAACCAGCTTCACATTAGACTTTAGTAGGCAAAAGGGCTGTGTTTACCTGCAGGTTCTTCCTCAGTGACAATAATCTGCCCAGTCCAGGGAGCGGAAGGGTGACCTGAAACAGATAGTGGAGGCATCATGGACATGGGAGACTTCAGGGACTTTGGAAATAAGGAGAAAACCAGCTCTTTTGTGGTTCAAAACTAACATTTGCAAGATTCACGTGAGCTCCATTTTTGGTCATTGCTGTGGCTGTTGCTCAAGTAGCAAGCTAGTTACCCAAGATAGTTGTAGGCTGACTGGCTTGAATATTGAGCTCAGCAATCATTATAAGTAGAAAATTTAATCCACTGAAACATCTGTTCCTTCCTGAAATGTCACTGAGGTCACCTAGGTGACAAGGAGAGGTATTTGGCTCCCTCAGCTCATTGTTTTCAGAGAATTAACTTCAACTTTACTTTCCATACTCTATTCATTTGGTTTAACAGCTCACTCATTAAAGGAACAGCCAAATTCCTTCAGGCTGCTCTTTGTCTCTTTTTAAGCACTTTCCCTCACATTACCAGCTTTCAAATCGTGGGTCATAATAACAAAGAGAAACAGCTCAGCATGACTCAGCATATACACTTGGTGAGATTTACGTGGCTCTCTCGGCACCTCTGTGTGATCGTATTATTGCAGTCATGCACTGAGCTATTAACCAGGTCAATGCTCTTTCAGAAATAAATTTTGCAAAGGCTGTTCTCAACTCCACATGCTGCACCTTACATTGGCTGATCTCTTTTGGAGATGTGAGCAGAGAGGGAGCAGGTGGGGAGAAAAGAGACTCATGAGGGAACGAGAGGAGGAGAAATAGGGGGAATAGGCCACTGAGACCAGACTTAATCTGTGGAGACAGCTTCCACACTTCCCGCTGAGAAGAAGAGGCCTTCTCCACTTCATGTTTCACATGTCTGTCTGAGCATAATGTTTCCTGGCAGTGCCAAACCTCCTTCCTCTGGCCTTTTGTTTTTATTTTGAATGGGAACCTTGATCATCTGACTGCAGTCTGTAGCTTGCAGCATTATGTACAGTAAGACATACAAGCTGGGACCATGGGAGCCCTGTAGCTTTGCATACACTAACCCTTCACATTGGACCATTTTAAATAGCAAAACTTCAGAAACAAGTAGAAATAACTGGATTTTGGGCATACGATTTTGGCATATGGGTAGACAGGTGGATTTGGAAATAAAATGGCAGGGACATTGCCAGGCCACAGGAAAAATATCCTGGACTTGTCAAGTGTTACATGTAAAGCAGAGAGCTTGTTATCTATTAGGCTACCATGGCATTGTGCTGATGCTACTGCAAGACTTTGAGCGTCCCATGAGAACAGAATCAACCACCCTTGTCTGTGGCACAGAGAGAGACTCTTCACAGGATCTGTTCAACTTTTTTGTTGGTGAAACTAAAGCAAGTTTCTTTAGGCAATTAGTCCTCCTGTGCCTTTTCCCACCTTCCTGCAAGTTTGGAGCATAGCACCACAGCCAGCCAAAGCCATTTCAGCAGACAGACCACTTTGTGCAAAGAGCACTGAGATGACTTCTTGGCAAAGCTGTCTCCAAAGAATATTTTATTTTTGCTTGTCTCCCTCCAGTGGGATTTCAAAGGCTTGTGAGTAGATAGGAATACTTGGTACTTTTTTTTTTAATGAGTTGTGACTTCTTAAACCTCTCAGGCAACCTGCGAAAAGCACATCTTACTTCTAAGCCTGGCTCTGTCAGCAGGATCCAGAGCAGCCACAGGCTCTGACACCCGGGACGGCAGGCTAATGCCAGCTTTGTTCACAGCTCGGACTCGGAAAATGTAGGAACGGCCTTCAATCAGACCAGTGACAGGAAAACGAGCAAACTTCACAGGAGTCTCATTGCACTGGGTCCAGTGGGTGGTGCCAACCTCACACCTGAAAAATACAAACAGCAAGAGCAGTGCTGTGAAGGAAAAAATGCAAACCCACCCCCCCCTCACAGCTTCACCATCTGTTCCTGTTCATTGTCTGGTCCATACCAGTTTCCTCAGCAGTGTCATTTACTGGTGACATCAAAGCAGCTGCACCAAGGGGTCAGGGCTGAAGTACAATCTGGGCATGCACTAAATCCCCTGCAGCTGCACTCCTTGCCTGAACTGAGGAAGAGACACCAGCATACTCACTTCACTGCTTAAACCCTCCAAAGTGTGTTTAGGGACTGCCATTTGTAGTACTTGAAGGGACATGAAATAGATGTATCCTTTGCAGCTGCCAGAAGGCAGCTAGCTCATCTTTCATGCAGGGTGCTCCACTGTACATCCTGCAAAATAAGCAGCTTCACGGGGAGTGTAGAACTTGGTCATGAGTTCTGTGACCAGCCCAGCATGCAGACGGCTGTGAGTAGGGTTAAAGTTGGGCACTCGGCCAGACCCTGCTTCAGACACCACTGGGGCTGCCAAGGGAGGCTGCGGTGCTGTGGCTGGAAGCACTGCCGGCGGGCTGCTGCTAAGCCTCACACCTGGCAGGAGGCTGGTTTCTGGCAGAAGGAAGAGATAACCAGCAGCAGGGAGGGACTTCAGCTCAGGGAGCCAGAAGGAAGCTGTGGGGATGGCTTCCCAGTATCCAGCAAGATGGTTGACAGGAACATGAACCAGGAGCTCTGGAAAGACTTTTTATTGCTGCTGAGATATCTGCCAAAGTGAATGTTATGGTGCCTGTCCAGATTTCTGGGTAGATGTGAGCATCTCTTTTCTGGGAGTTGTTACGGTCTCACTCCGGGTGGTTTTGTGGTTCTGGTTCTGCTTTGCTCAAGCTTTGCCTCTAGCCTTAGCATACACCGGTTCTGCTGCCTCGGGTGTCCTGCTGACAATGTGAGGCAGTTGGGGGCTACCCTGGATGAATATTTGGGGGCCAAAAATACCTTTGGTAAGATTAAATACTGGAGAGCAGTAACAAAGCTTTGAATTTAAGAGCAAATGTAGAATAAAGGAGGTGAACACAAGAGAAAAATCAAAGTGCCATTTGTCTCACAGTTACTCTCAGTGCTAACATACCTCAATAGCCTAGTTTTAAAAGAGATATTATTTTTCAGAGTCTAGTCCTGTCTTTTGCTTAGGATTTTTCCATTAATGTTAAAGAGCTGTAGCCTATACCTGACACTACCTAGTTACGGCAGCAATTGACACTCATAAGTTATTAAACCAATAAAATTATATTTGAATTGAATGTACTAATGTTAGATTTGTTTCATGAAGCAATGCCCTCTTTTTACACATACATAATTTGTTTATATAAAATGGCATAATACAATGAGATATTTGTAAAACATATGTATGTAAGTTTGGGGTTTTTTACATGCATCAGAATAAGCCCACAGGAACTCCATATTGCTAATGATGTATTCTGTTACTGAAATTCATGTATTACCAGCTCTGCAGATCATTGCAAGTCTTCAAATACTAATTGCATTTCTTAAATCCTGAGCTTCTGGAGTCCTGCCACTGTGTGACACATTCAGTGTTCATATATTTTTAAATTATTTCAAATTCTTATTCTTGGAGAGAAAAACACATAAGTGTGATCTACACAAAGCTTGTGAATATAAGAGCTTGGAAAACAACAGCGCATAAAAGAACTCCAAGTCCCTTTGGGTTAATATTTTGCTTTCTGCTACGTGGTAACTATTTGGAAAGAGGAAGGAGAGCGCTGACACAGAAGGAGCCACAGCTGCCTGTGAAGGAGCTGATCCTATAAGCTACCAAATATTGCAAAGTCCCGAGGCCTCTCAAGCCTTGCAGGGAGCAGCAAGGGCTGAGCTGTGCAGTGTCTCGCAGAATCCTCTCTATGTAGCTAAACAAAGTAAGACATAACTATTTCAAAGAAAGATTAGGCCCAGCCAATCTAAACAAAAACAAGTAATTTTCTTCTGCCCATCAAGAAGAACGAAAATAACAAATGACCATTTTATGTCATGCTTTTAAACGTGCTTTTAGGGTTTTGAGTTAGAATGCACAGCAACGTGAATTCTCCAGTCTGGCATGCTCACTGACCTGTCAATGAAATATCCGAGGATGGGGTTTCCTCCATCAACAGCGGGCTGCTTCCAGGAGACAATGACATAATCTTTGTTGGCATCTAAGCACTGCACATCCAGTGGTGCACCAGGGGCTCCGGGGATTTCAGCATCAGCATCTATAAGGATGGAGACATACGTTTCCAAATGCGAACCACAGTTCTTCCACAATTATTAATCTGTAAGGAACGAATTCTGTTCCTACTGAGCCAAAAAAAAAAGAATTTCCATCACTGGCTTCAAAAAGTATTTGTTTTTATATTGACAGTGTTTTTCTATGTTTTGGTTTTCTCTTTGCCACATTTACAAATGCTTAATATGTTAGAGCATACTGTAAATGTAGTTCACCTAGGCATTTTAAATAAAATTAGCGACATGAGTTCTTGCTAGATAGCTGCCAGTGACATAGCTGAACTAAAAACTTGGCAGACTATATATTCATCTGCTATTCTGCTTAGGAGAAGAGGCCAATATCTTGCCTTACAACCAGGCAATAGCTCAATTGAAAGTATTTACCCGTTGGACACACAACACTGGATTAAATATCTTATCTCCACACATAGGCCTTCATTGTTTGTTTTTGGTTAGCTATGAACTGCAAAGGTATCAAAACTTTTTGAAGTTTAATTACATTGCGTATTCATTATGATTCTGGAATATAGCCTTCGTAAGGATGAGCATATTGTTCCTTTCAAGTGTTTATCACAAATCTTGGACTGCTGGTGTCAAAGGGCCTTGACTCCGGCATCAACTTCTGGACATATCTAAAGCTTTAAAAAAAAGGAGCCCAGTGCTAGGCACCGGGGAATTTTACTGTTTATACAGTCAGAGTCAGATTTGTAAGATGGGGTAATTTTAATCTAAAGAAAAATAACCTTTGCAGAAAGATTGTCTGACAGACTTTCAAAGAAGAGAGGTTGTTTCTCTGGCAGAGTGACATCTATTTGTACAATTACATGTAGCATTTTTCAAGCACTGTTGTGAGCTACTTCAAAAGAAGACCTGACTGAGACAAGAAAGATGTATATACCTGAAGAAAAAAATATTTTGCTAATAAATATTATTTATATATTCCATCTAAATCCCAGACTTCTTTAAAAGTTTAGAAGTTTTAAGATATTACAGGATTTTGTATTACAATATACAGTATTGTCTATTTTTCATGGTTTTAGCTTTCAGAAAAATATGCCTTGTAAATGTATTTAACATGCTTTAGGCTTCAGAAAAAACCCCACACTTTACACTGTGTCTTCTCTTGTAGACAGAGTAACATCACATGGAGCTTTTGAAGCAGCGCCGATGTTACCGAGCCCGGGTTCTAGTTACAGCTAACTTGGTGCATTTTAAAAAATGGTAACATACAGAGTAAGCAATCCAGTTAGCATAATAAAATAATAAGAACATTAAGAGTATTAAACAATATGTCTTCAGTGATCTCCATACAAAAGGTTTTAATTGCCCATATTTACCGCTTGACAGAACATGAGACATCACAGTTTCTTTCCAAGACAGACTAGGAAATAGCTGGGACACCCAACATTGCTGATCAGCCTCTGGGAGCCTAGGATTTCATCCCTAGTGGCTTGCTGACAAATGCCAACCTGTAGCAATGGCAGAAGAGTGACACACACTCTCTAAGCTCATCTAAAGATCTAACACTACGAGCCTGATAAGTCTCTCACTTCCATCAATACACAGAGGTTTCTATGCACAACACAGAAGACAAGTGCTTGTGCTTAAATACCGTAGCTAGCCATTTGTAGCAAATTTGCCTGCAATTTAAGAGGAGCAGTGAGGAATATACTAGCTAACTGAGACTGTGGGGACCATTTAAGTAGGAATGTATAACATAATCTAATTAGAATTTGGCAAACACACCGATTGGCTAGTAAGATACGCAGGTGAAAGGAGCAGTGGGTTCACAGTCAGGTCATATCTGCATTGCTAGAAGATGTAACAGGAATAACAGTGATTATTTACTCGTATGGCAGCACAATTTAAAACACAGCAAGAAAGACAAGTCCCATTTCTTGTCACAGATGCTCAGTTCAGTACTCTTCAGGTAATGAAAACATCTGCTTCAGTCATATTTTCTGAGCAGGCTGTTATCTCACACAGCTCTGCTGGACTTGGCAACACAGTGCCATTCTGGGCATGGTCTGACAGCCAAGAATTTCCCCAGCCTTTTGAATTAGCATTACACACTTCAGCTGCTTTTAGCAGCTGGGACAGATATAGAATCAGCACACAACCTGATAGCCATAGCTCCTTTTAAAGAAATATTTCTCTAATAGAAATTCAAGGAAGTTTTTCATGGTATAAGCAAACAACACCCAGAGAAATTACATTTTAATTCTACACTTTGCTGCTTTACTTAGAGAAGCACAAAATATTTGAGATTGGCAGACAACTCCAGAGATCACCGAGTCCAACCCCTGGCTCAAAGCAGGGCCAGCTAGAGCTGGTTGCCCAGGACCATGTCAAATCAGGTTTTGGATATCTCCGAGGATGGAGACTCCATAGTTTGTCTGGGTAACCTGTTCCAGTGCTCAACCACCCTTGCAGTAAAAAAAGGGGAGGTTTATGTTTAAATGAGCTTTCCTATATTTTAATTTGTGTCCATTGCCTCTTGTCCTGGCACTGGGCACCACTGAAAAGAGTCTGGCTCTCTCTTTTTTAGTTTGGCATGTGGATAAACTCCCCCTAAGCCTGCTCTTCTCCAGCCTGAACAGTCCCACCTCTCTCACCCTTTCCTCATGTGAGAGATGCTCTGAGCCCTTAATCTCCTGCACTGGACTCCATGTCTCTCTTGTATTGGGGAGCCCAGAACTGGATCCAGCACTCCAGATGAGACTCACTAGTGCTGAGTAGAGGGGAAGGATCACCTCCACAACCTGCTGGCAGTGCTCTTCCTAATGCAGCCCAGGATGCTGCTGTCCTTCTTTGCAGCAAGGTGTTCACCAGGACCCCCAGAATCTTTTCTGAAAACCATCTTTCCAGCTGGTCAGCCCCCAGCCTATACTGGTGTGTGAGTTTATTCTTCCCCAGATGCAGATCTTTGCGTTTCCCTTCCCCTGTATTTTTTTTCCTGCATTGTACATTAGAGAGAACACCTCAAATGGTGCACAAAATCTTGACAAAAATAGTGCAGTGAGAAGTTTACAAAAATACATTTTTAAGTTCTTATGTAGATTTTTCCTCTTTATGACTTATGTTCAGTACTCTTCATGGGCTGAAATTGAGAAAGAGTAGTGAAGTTACATCATGCCCTAAATTTCCTCCTCAGATTGCCAATGAGGTTTAGAAGTCTTGTAGCATCTGACAGCAAAGCGTGAGATATGCATTCAGTTTTTCCACAGATAACCACTGGAAGCTATATGGCTAGGATCTATTAATAGAAACTAACTATTCTACTGTTGACAAAAAAAGCACCTCAAATGTCTGAGACTGGTTTTACCATCATGTTTTTCTCTTTTCTGTAGTGAGTTTCCTTGACAAGACGGCATCCTACCTCGAACAAAGACATAATTACTGTACTCTTCATAGTAGTCTCCCATCACCACTCGCAGGGTGTAAAGACCTTCATCTTCCTTGTTGGCATGAGTCAGTGTTAGTGAAGCTCGCTCCCCACTCCAGTGCATCTGCACCCATTTGGAGGGTGTAATAAGAACACCTAGAAATTAGAGAATTTCATTATGAGAACTATCTGGATCTACTGAGGAATAGATTCTGAATATGAAGAATATATTGGAATAGATTGGAAAAACACAAGAGACCATTCTTATTATGCAACTTTCTGTCTTCGAACACAACCATAAATTATAGTTAGTACTGCTCTTATGCCAATTTTGTCTTTATTTTCAAAGTGTACCTTCAGAATGCAACAGCTTTTTTATGAGCTCTTGCACAACACATCTGTGCAAGTACTTAAGAAATGTCTTGGCATATAAAAAAATAGTAAAATCTATGTGGGCTGTGTCGATGGGCCACACAGATATTGGAGCTGATTGAAATGGTTCTAATTTAATTTTTTTTTACAGAAGAAAAAATCTCTAAAAGACATTTTCACAGTGCTTCATCAGTTTTTTATCTGTGGTTCCACTTCAAAATACTAAATTGGAAATCTGAGAAAGGGGTGACCACATCATAACATTCACATACGCTGAAATAAGTAAAGATTTACTTGAAATAAGTTCGTATTTCTTCTTGTCAAACATTCTCACCATTTCTGTACCATTCAATCTCTGGTTTGAAGCGCTTGATATCAGGACTGATGACAACTGTGCAGCCCAGGCTCATTGTCTCGCCTTCTCTCCCAAAGGCTACATCAAACTTGTCGACAAATTTGATTTCAAATCTAGAAGCATAGCCACGAGGGGTAACACCAACTGTACAAGGGGAAAAAAAAAACATTGGCTGTTTACTTTTTCCTCCCTTTTATGACAAGCGTAGGAAGCAAAAGTACCCAATGGCTATGAATACAATCTCAGGTAAAGTTTAAGGTATAAATAGAAACAATAAATATTCAGCCATCATCTTCAGAGGTAATTGCAGTGTTAAATAATCCAAACCCTTACTATCAGAGAGAATCAACTATTTCTTTATTCATACAACTCTAGTTCTTACAGCTAGTTCATTTCATCATGGAGAGGCTCTGGCAGAATTTCATTCCAGAATTTCATTCCAGAATTTCCAAAATTGCAAATCCAACGTTTTGTCATTTTATCATAAAGCTTGATTTATAACTTTAAAATACTTCTATTTATGATTAATGATTTGTTCAGGTCAAGCTGCTCTTAAGCTTATATGATTCTTCTC
>NW_010141776.1:29570-33986 GCF_000699245.1 Pterocles gutturalis
CTCCATCTCAAGGCAGTCATATGTACACTCAGCCTTCATTTTTATAAGCTAAATAAGCCTTTTGTGGGGGCTCTTAGTATAAAATGAGGTCTACATTGCCACAGGCATTTAGGTAGCCTGTTTCTGTACTTAATCCTGAATTTATCTTTTCTGATTCTGTGTGACCCAAGCTGTGCAGTGTTCCAGACAGAATATCCAAAGTGCCTTACACTTGTGCTGCACAAACATGGCACAGGGGCTTCCATGTTTCTTTTGAAAACAGCCCACCAAATAAAATCTAGGGTCACATTTTTCTTTTCCACAAGTGCCCTATGCTGGTAGCTCTCAGTCTTCCTGCGATCAATGAATACATGCAGATAGTTGTCTTCCTTTCCCATAAGCAAGTGATAAATCCCAAATTATACTGGAAATGTGTGGCCTTGCATTTTGTAATGTGGTACATAATCTTGTTTCTATTATTTCAGAGCTTCAGTATATAAATGCCAGACAGTATGCCTTTGCAGCATATCTCTGATTCTGTTTGTGCTGCTACAATAAAATAAATGTCCACAAGTCTCATCTGTCAAGCCTTCCATGCACAGGGCCCCTGGGGCACTTCACCCACATGGCATATGGGTGGATTGTCTTAACATCATGGGAGTACCTACATGATACTGTAAATCACTTCAAAATGTGAGGTCCTCAGATAAAATTAACTGCACTTTTTACCTTGATATATCCAAAATATTTAGATTGGGTTCTGGCTATTTGATCTTTTCTATGTAATTTCACAACGCATGGAATCATGTAGCAGTGAAGAACAATTAAGTGAGCTACTGTACTTGTGCACATGAACCTGCTAGCTTTTTTCCCAGGCTATGTTTTACATATTGCAAAAGATGAAGTGTCTCTCCCCTTGACAGATTTTATTCCACAGCAAAGTACAATATTAAAAGGATGTTTCCTATATAAGCAAATAGCCATAGACCTAGAAGGCAATTCCATTTTCCTCTATAGGTGAGGCTAACACCATCTGAAATTGTAGAGCTCAGTACCTTTGTAAATCAGACCTGCTTCCTTTTTAAATAATGTTACAAAATATTCTGCTTAGTCATTTGTCATGATGTCACAACTGTAAATGGATGTGTCAAACAAACATATATTGCAACTTACGGTCCATAGGCATGGAAACGGTTCCATGCAAAAGACTTGCATCAATTTCTCCTTTGTACCCTAAACAGAAAAAGAACAACTCCAGTCACTACCACCAAGAGGTAAAGGCTCTCTGAGCCACAAATACAAAATTGGTAATGTCAATCTTAATAAAAAAACACAAAGGAAATATTTTGCAAACCTACTCTTTACCACGAGGGAAGCAAAAGCCGAAATTTCTCCTTTAACATTCATAGCAGAAGCCCGATACTGAGCAGTGTCGTCAAAATCACACCTAAAATGATAGAAATGATTAGGCAAGGTACCCATTTACTCCTTAGCATAGCCTCTCTGATCTTTTAGATTAAAGAAACCCACAGAAATCTGGTAAATCTATAAAGAAGCAAGAGCTTGGGAGACAGGCACACTGGACACTGGACTGATTGTAGCTATTAAGTTTTTCTCAATGTTAAAAATCCAATGTTTGAACGAATTCTTTCTTTTCAAATATCACTTACAGATTTGAAACTGAGAATACAGCAGAAATACAAGAAAACTGATCATATTAATCTAAGTTATTTTTAAGTTATCTCAAATTTACTGTCTCCTATAGAGAGATGCCTAATGTGGAAGCTGTAGAAATGGTAGATACTGTAAAATATTTCCAAAGGGCACCTACCAATTTTAAATTTTCAAATCTTGATTGCTGCTGATTGTCAAATTAGGTGATGATATCTCATGTTTTCAATGTTTTTTAATGCAAAGTGACTACAAAAATTCCCATTTGGAGGATGTGTACTGTTAAAGATCTTTCTTGTGTATAAGTGAGGGCATCTCAGTTGGGTTCCTCATTTCAGTAAGAATCAGGAACTCTTCTATATTTGAAAAACAGTTGACTCACATATTTTTACCCTGAACTAGATTTCTCTCATGTCTAACTGCACTCATGCAGCAGACAAATGGGAAAGCAATCACAAATATCCCACATGTTTCTGTCTCAGCCACAAATAATAATACAGATAAATTGCACACTTAGGTAAATTGCGTATCTTCTACTCAGGAAAACCAGAACTGCTTCAACATTTAGTAGACAGCATTCACTGCAGCTGTACAAACTTAAAAGCTCTCACATCCCCAAGAGATATGTTCTCATTTTGCAGGTCTCAATCTATAGTAATATTTCAGCTTAAGCTATTCGTTAAATTATCTAGTATTGCCTTACGTGCTAATCTCCAGTGAGTGCAGCCCATACCGACTTTCAATTATATACTTGCCGGGGTGAGCCTGTACATCAATGGGCACATTGTTTTTGTACCTACGGAAAAGCAAAGAAACAGTATGTCACAAACGGAAGTGTATAATTATATACTTTAAAAGCTCAAGTGCTTGATGTTTGAAACAGAACATGAGTTTCTGCATGTTTCTCCTAGATAAACTCTTATGTGATTTCCCGGGAAGACATTACATATTTTTGGAAGTTTAACCTCTTTGTTTCTCTTTGACTCACCACAGATGAATTTTATTTTCTAATTAAAAGGAGAACATTGTCTTGAATAGGATGAGAATCAGTTTATATTACCATGAACTTCATGTTAATACTCGTAGAGGAATGCACGAGTCACATAAGCAACATCTCAGGGTTTTGTGAATTGCAAACAATTAAAATTCTGTAGCATTCTTACCTACTAGGTAAGCACATTTTGTTTGGGTTGCATATTTGATCTGCTTTTAAAACCTGCATATTCACAAAAATGTCAGGTAGAAAGCTACCTTTTTTTTACTTGCATAGTTAAGTTGATAGAAGCCCTGATGGGGTTAAACTGGTAAAAAAAAAAAAAAATTGTCTTGCTGGTAAAGTGCATTGTGGTGCGGGATCTGGCAGAAGGTGTACTACCAAAAGTTTCTCTGGCTTTACAGGTATACAGTATGAGTGTTTTCTGGTACCAGTATGTCTTCAAATAGGAAAAGTTTGCTGTTCAAAATTCCCACAAAGTAATTTAAAAGAAGGAACCAGTAGTGATCAGTAGTGAGCTGGCACCACTAATTTCAGAATTTATATAAACAGCTAGACACTCACAGAGGGAGAGTTCAGTGGTTCATGGTAAATTCTTCCTCACCAATCACTGCATAAAAAGTCACCCATTGTGGACAATACACGGTGTAACCAAGTAAGTGTTCGAGTGAATCCTGTCTTAAGTAAGCACTAGTAATATGGAACAAGCTGGTGATAGGAGTCTAATAAAATTACACACTGAATTATATTCAGTATATTTGGGGTTGATTTGATGTCTGTTAAGAAAGAATGTTTCCTAAGACAGTGTCCTCCTTTAACATATCTTTCCCTGTGCTCCGTAAGGTACATGTATAAGGGAAGTGGAAATATAAGTGATGATAAAGTATCTTCATCTCTTACTTTGATGTAGCTTAAATAAACCTTGCTCTTCACAACAGATATCCAGCCAAAGAGCTTTGCTTCTTCATTTCAGATTTTAAATTTAAAATCTCTCATGATTTTCGGTCAGGAAAGGGAACTGATCTGATGTCAGTGGCTTGCCCCACTTCACCATGTGAGTCAGTAATAAGCAATTTTATTTTTACCAATAATATTATTAGTTTGATATGTCTCAGGACGAAGCTATATCTGCAATAAAACAGTCAAGACCAGGTTGAGAGCTTATGGGTTAAAATCAAGGACTGGTCCAACAAAGGACATCTAGTGGCTGGGGTCTACTACAGGCCACCTGATCAGGGAGAACCTGTTGACGAGGCCTTGTTTGAGCTGCAAGACGTGTCACGCTCGCAGGCTCTTCTCCTGATGGGGGATTTCAACCACCTGGATATCTGCTGGGATAGCAACACTGTGGGCTGCAAACAATCCAGGAGACTCCTGGAGTTTATTTAGGATAACTTCCTAGTCCAGATATTAGATGGACTGACCTGAGGGGAAGCTTTACTAGACCTGGTGCTCACCGATGTAGAAGAGAGCATTAGAGAGGTTAAGATTGGGGGCAGCCTGGGCTGTAGTGACCATGCCTGGTGGAGTTTGTGATGTTGAGGAATATGGGCCTGGCAAAAAGCAGAGTCAGGACCCTGAACTTCAGGAGAGCAAAATTCCAGCTGTTCATGGAATTACTGGATGGGATCCCCTGGGAAACTGGCCTTAAGGGCATAGGAACAGGACAGAGCTGGCAGCTCTTTAAGAACACCCTTCTGAGAGCACAAGAGCTCTCCATCCCCCAACAGAAGAAATCAAGCAAAGGAGGTGGGCGACCGGCATGGCTGAGG
>NW_010141776.1:34225-70976 GCF_000699245.1 Pterocles gutturalis
TCCTCAGACATGGAAAAAGCTGAGGTACTCAATAAGTGCTTTGCCTCAGTCTTCACTGGCTTCCCACGTCTGTCAGAACCCTGAACCTCTAGGTGAGGATGAGAGAAGCAAAATCCCTCCCACTAACAGCAGAACAAGTCCGAGACCACCTCATGTCACTGAATGTATATAAGTCTATGGGGCCAGATGATATGCATCCCAGGGTTCTGAAAGGAGGGGGAGTGACTGTTTACAGGGGTTGATAGTGACAGGATGAGGGAGAATGGTTTTAAACTAAGAGAGGGGAGATTTAGGTTGGATATTAGGCGGAAATTTTTCATGCAGAGGGTGGTGAGGCACTGGAACAGGTTTCCCAGAGAAGCTGTGGATGCCCCATCCCTGGAGGCATTCAAGACCAGGCTGGATGGGGCCCTGGGCAGCCTGCTCTAGTGGTTGGCAACCCTGCCCATAGGAGGGGGGGTGAAACTAGATGATCTTTAAGGTCCTTTTGAACCCAGGCCATTCTATGATTATATGATTCTATGAATAAATGTGAAAATTGCCTTTCAACACTTTCAGTGTTGTGGAATAAAGAATAATTCCCTGGCTACAAATAATACAGTAATACACAGTAATACACTGGGATTTTTCCAAGTGCCAAAGTGAGTGAGGATCATAAACCCTAATGCTCTTTATCCTGATCTTCCTCTCAGCAAGACATCTATGAAAAGGAACTCAATGCAGGGCAATACTCTCTATTCTGTACTCTGAACAGGTGCAGAGATGCTTGACCTCATTACAGATCTCCTACTGCATTATCCTGACTTAAAGCAAAGAATAATACATGAGTCCAGTAAGAGTAATTCATTTGCCACTACTCCTCACCTCATTTGTGCTCTGGTGCCCCCGAGACTGATCTGCCTGGGAACATCTGAGTATCTTTATATTCCTTGTAGTATGTAAAAGAGTTTAGAAAATAGAATAATGCCATCAGTTCCTAATATTTTCCAGGGAATATGAAATCCTGTGGAACAGGACTTGACTCCATAATCTCTTTAACTTTTCTCCAAAGTGCTGGGCAACCCTTGGATCCTGTTGGCAGTGAAGGTGTTTGGTAGCATGTGGTGCTATGCAGAAAAAAGCTTTAACTGATCCATGTCAGCAGCGAGAAGACTTTCACTTCTTTTGTCTTCATTATCAGGTTAGTAAAAAATAATTGTTTCAATTTTCACTTATTTATTTTCATCTATGGAAAGAATAGGGCTCATGTGTTAGAAGGCCCTCTTGTTATTTCTGGAAACGCAAATTCCAGAACAGCCAAGTCATTAGCTAATATTGGGCTGCAACCTCCCACTGTCATTATGCACTGATAGTTTATGCTTTCTGCTACTGGTTTCAAATGTCCTGGGTTTTCCATATGCTTTTTCCAAGGGAGTCAGAACAGCTGCAATCAGACAGTAAGGTTTTCTTTAAAGAAAGTCCATGAAGCTTTATAATTTTTCAGGCACAGCATGAAAAGGTTTTCATTGCATATACAAAGAATGACTGTTTGGAACACACAACTGACATTTCATTAGAAATGCTGAATGGAAGCTGACAGATCCAGGTCAGCACTGCTCTCTACCTCAGAGCAAAGACACCTGCTGAAATGGCTGTGAACTCTTTTTTTCCATTAGTAGCCTGTGGCAAACTGAAATCCTTTGGGATTCAGATGTACGGTAAAATGATGTATTAATTTCCATCATCCACATTTAGCACTTAGAAGAAAGGCCAGTTCACAGTGAGAGCAAAGGCAGACAGCTGAAGGCTTGGTTTAACCAAATCAGGTTTTTGGGATAAGGTGAATCTCAACCAAAGTGAAAGTGGCCCA
This sequence comes from Pterocles gutturalis, assembly GCF_000699245.1. Lineage (NCBI taxonomy): Eukaryota > Metazoa > Chordata > Aves > Pterocliformes > Pteroclidae > Pterocles > Pterocles gutturalis. Next base: position 36,075 of record NW_010141776.1, read on the forward strand.
GCTATCATATTCTTGGTTAGGATTCAGGTTTCAGAGCTGGATACAGCCATGAGCATAGCTGACCATTCCTTATGTCCAGCTGAGACCAGATCCGAAGGGTTTGTCTGGAATCTTCTCCAGAAGGAATGTCAAAACAGGGCACTCACAACCCTTACATGATGGGAAAAATGTGTCCATGCAGAACCTGGCTATCGGTTGCCATAGTATAAAGAGAGAGGTCAAATGACTTCATGGGCATCAGCTCTGGCCTATTAATGTACCCCTTAGTGCTTTTTATCAAGCCCTGAGATAAAGTTTTTTAAGGCCTAAATATACACAGAGTCCATTAAGCAATTTAAGTAGCAAATTGCAAAATATGAGTATTACTTAACGTCATAATATAGTAGATGTTTTCTGTTGTGTCCACAAATAGAATCTCCATAGGACTTATTCCTAATTAGTGCTTCATGCTGAACACAGGGTTATTCTTTGTTCATTTTATAAACACATACATACTTTTTATATACACATTCTAGAAGAATCTTTAAATAACAAGCATCAAATCTCATTTTATGTTTGAAAAATGTTATTACCTATTATCTTAATGACTTGATGGTATCTGTGTAGCATGAAACAGATATGAAAGAACAGCTCAATAGATAGTGACACAGTAAAGCTTCACAAGTCACTGTTAATTAAGCTAAATTAAATTCCAGTCAGGGTAAACTTTAACCCAAGAGTCAAATTAGACCCTCAGCTATGACTAAGAGTGTATTTTTGAGTTCTTACAGTAAAGATTCAGTCCAAAGACCATTCAAGTGAACAGAAAGTTTCCAATAGACTCCAAAGCTTTCAGAAGATTTGTATGGTCCTGGCTGAATCTGCAGTCTTTGACTTCGAATTATGATGATGTGTCTGCCACACATCATGAGATTTCAGCTTCAGGGAGATTCAGTACTGTAAATGCTCAGCAGCCAAGCAGCTAGTTCTTAACCAAAGCATGTTTTAATGCTTCAGGGACATTAATGGAATTTGTATAATAAACAGAAGTATTTGGAAAACATTATTTTAGGGATAATACTGATGATAAATTAATCTGCTATTTTTCCTGCATCAGCAGACAGAAAGAATATATTTGGATGTCTCTATGAAAAAAAAAATGTATTCCTACTGTTGTTACACAAAGTATTATTTTGCCTTTTAGTATTTTGCTTTCTTTTTGTACAAGGGGACTTGAAAGGTGTTTGACAGGCCTCTGCACCTGATTTTTTAATTGAACTTGTATCTTTCCAGAAAAAAAAATCACATTCACAGAGAAGACATCAGATAGCAGTTATGTGGTGACTTTCAGTGCTAGAAATACAAACTTACCATGTGACACGGGGTGCTGGCCAGCCAGCCACAGAACAATGAAATTTGACATTTTGCTTTTCCCAGATAGTGTGGGAACGAGGCTCAATAATAAACTCAGGAGCATGTAAAAGTTTATCTTGATTCAGCTTTTTGTGGAATGCCTGAGTGTCTTCTAACTGGAAAAGAAACATATGATTATAAATTCCAGCAGCTATAAGTGCAAATTATTAATATTCAAAAAGCTTATTAAAAAAAAAATTAACTTTTAATTTAAAATCCAGATAGACATACTTAATGTTTTTATCTCACCTTGAAAATTTTAATTTTCAAGAAGTTCTCCAAAATAGTAAGATTTGATTTTACTGGGTTTTTTTCCTTAAAACTATTCTAAGTAAAATAATCTTCCACATTTAATTAATTTTTTTAGGACAGAGTGAAAGATGATAATAGGTCTGAAACTCAGATGTCGACTGTACTTTTGCTCTAATGCAAGATCGTGTGTGCCTAGATCATCTCTGACAGACCTGTTCTCAAGCCTTTCCTGCAAATCTTTCATCCTCTCAGGGTAACTGTTTCGACTGCTTGGCTATGCAGAGAGCTGGAAAAAAATTCCTAATATACTGTAAATCTTGCTTTCTTCAAACAAAACTATTTATTTTCTTCCCTAACTTTTACGTATATGGAGAATTACAGGCCCTTCTATTAAGGTTATTAAAAGAGGACAGCTTCCATAATCCTCTCAGTCTTTTATAAAGTGTGCATTACCAATTTTCCTTACAATTATTGTTTCTCTGTGCTGGACAGGTTCTACTTGTCCTCAAGATTCACAAAACAGAAACTACTCATTATCAGAAGTCCAACAGTCTCCAGCACAATTAAATGATTGGTCCTTATGTTTGAATGACAATGCTTTTGCTAACACATTCCAGAATGGCATTTGTTTTTATACAACAATGACTGACATTAAATCTGTGACCTGTTATAACTCCCAGATCCTCAGGTACTTTTACCTAGCCAGGCATTCCTTGTTTACTTGTTCTTTTCCTTCTGTGTGTAGTAATTTCTGTTGATTGTTATCAAATTTCACTTTTGCTGTTTTCACTTCAATTTTTGACATAATTTTGAATTTTTACCTTGTCCTTTGAAGTGTTTAGACCCTTTCCAACCTCATGTCATGAGGATATTTTATAACCATATTGCTAATTCTTCTGCTCAAAACATTAGTACATTTGCTACATGAAACGTATTTGCACTTGATGTATTTTGACAGTCGAGTCATAACATATTTGTAACTATGCTCTGTGTATTATTTTTTAATAAGTTGCACAATAATATCAAAGCTACCCACAATCGGAGATTCATTCCAGATGTCTTTGGCAATTCCCTTGCTAATTTACACCCTGTGATTAAAACTCTGGGGTAACACTTTGGACAAGCTTGTTCCCAGGCCATAAAAATCCAGAAATTACCCCATCACCTTCCTGTTGGTGAGAGAAATATATTGGCACCTTTCTTCTCTGCCCAGCAACTACATCATCATCTAGGTGAAGGATGCTGTGCCATTTAACGAGGTGTGGGCATGACCAAAGACCGTTCCCCAGCCCTTTGTCCCTTTTGTTCCCCCTCCCTTTGTCCCAGCACAAAAGAAGCCTGGTGCCTACCTCCAGCATAATGCCTCTTTTCTTATCCACCTGACACCAAGATAACAAGGCTTTAAGTCATTGAAAAGATTTCCATTGAAAATACTTTGGTTTTTTACTACCATTATTGTGATTGCTCATGGTGTAAATCAGGGCCCTGTTGTGCTAGGCACTTTACAAACACCAAACAAAAAAGACCCACACTGTTTAGAGCCTGTTTGTTCATTTCTACTCTTACCGTTTTCTTCAGGGCCACACGTTCAGCAGACTCCCGGATTGCTATTTTCCTTGATTTTTTTTCATGATGTTCCTCTTCGGAAGTTGACTTGGCCACCTTGCTGACACTAACTCCTTCACCTGTGGCAAAAAGGTTCCTCTTGGCAACATATGCAGCACTTTCTTTAATTCTTTCTTCTTCTGTGTCTGTGATCCCACTGATACTCACTTCTCTGAAAGAATTTTTTAAAAGCAAAATCCCATTGGAAAATGCTGAGAACATATTCCATTTATACTCTGTCAAATTAGCCAAGTACAGTGGCCAACACTCTTGCATATTTCTGCTATTACAGTCTCCTATGGATTCAAAGCAGAAACTGCAGAATGACTGAGTATTTCACTGTCTAAAGTCATGGCTGTTTTCAGTACCTCTCTGTATAACTACGCTATACCCATTTTCAGTTTAACCATTATCCTGCTGTGGTTTTGTTTCTCCATCACTGTAAAGATTAGTGTAAGACATACACATCTTCAGTTACTGACTTCGGTTGCAGCATTCGTAACACTACCAAAGGGGTAGCAGATAATTGTAGCTGTATAACAATGACCTAATTTGTGAATTATACAAAGAAATCACAAAAAAAGTTCTATTTATTCATAGGAATTTCAGTCCTGTAACGTTTGGAGGGTGACTGTTCTTCCAAATGTTTTCAAGAAGATAGTTAAGGATTTTCTTGAAGTATCCTCCTCAGGCTTTCTAGAGAGGCGAGATGAAAAAATGTGGGTCCAATCCTGTTTCCATATGCACATGTGGAAGTACCATTGCAGCCATATTGTTTTCGCATTGTCAGGACATTATAGCTGCTATAGTAGTGCATATACAATGTGAGTTCCTTGACTTAAGGAGAAGCATTCATATCCTTCTGCTGAGTTTAGTTACTTTAGGGTAACATTAGATGGCACACTGAAAAGAGGTTCTGTTTAAGTTCTTGTTAAGTGCCATTTTGCAAGCACTGTAGAGAAAGCATTCTCTGTTTACTTCCAGAATGCATTCAAGCACAGCCTCACTATTTTATCTTAAAAAGCTTACTACTGCTACAAAGCAAAAAGATTAGGAAGAATTATTTTTGTCTGATTTCTTTAAGGTTGCTAATATTATGCATTTGATAGCACATCTCAATACTCAAGAAAATTTGTATTCAAGCCCATAATTAACTGTCCAGCCCCTTATCTTTGGGCTGTGAAATAGTTTGGTGAGATGCAAGACAGCCAAGCCGTGGAAAGTGCTGTAAACTTAATTATGCGTAAAAATTGCTCAAAAAACTACTAAAACTTACTTAACAGCATAGAGTTTTGACCTCCCTCGTGTTCAAACTCTGCCATGAACTTTCTGTGTTTCAGGCTGCTTTAGCAGAATGATCCTTAAAAGTGTCTGTGGGATGATTGATTCCCTTCACGTAGGCACATCAGCTCCCCCCACAAATATCATCTGAAGATGCAGATATATGGCAGAGATTTCTGAAGACAATTTTGAAAATTCAGTTTAATGAATATGAATGTAGCTGTCTACATTCAGTTTAAATGAATCAGTGGCATTTTCCTTCAAAGGCAAGCTGACATTATTTCCTCCTTAATTACAGTAGTTAAGAACTCTGCAACTTCACAGTATGGACACACTCCTCAAGGCATAAAGCATCTTCTGGGAGCTAATGAATATCCTCAGACTAATATAGGACTCAGCCTAGTCATCTGCAGTAGTGGTCCCCAGATGATTTTGATCAACAGTATTAAATATTTAGATTTGCTAATCATTTATTCCTGTTATAATCTTCCTAGATGAAAGAGAAACATGTTTTCTGAAACGATGAATGCATCAGAAACAGCACACAGTACCATTCTCCAATCAGCTCTCAGGGGTTTCAGTAGAAAACACTTTTCAAACAGAAACTATGAGATCAAACCCCAAATGGCACACACAAAATATTGTTTAAAGGGTGTCTGCCATCTGCAGTCCTCTGGCGCAAGCTTATTAGTGGTTGAAAATAGTTCCATGAGCCACAATCAGTATCTTTAGTAACTGTGACATTAAGTCAAGCTCTGGGTGCTCTATTGTCTAGAATACTGGCTGGCTGTCCTAAATTTTATCTTGCAAGGATTAGGCTGGGTTTTTAAGAAGAACAGTTGTGAAGTGAATAATCTGAGCAAGGGAGTTTTTTACAGCAGAACCTGAGGGCTCCAAAATAGAACCAAATGGTGGCAACAGGGACACGGTGCTGAAGGTCGTCCAGCAGCACAAGCAACAGCTTTGATGAACCCATGGTGAGCTGACCTTTATAAATAACTATTCCTTGTAAAAGCTATCTACCCATGGGAAACAAGACATCCATTTCAAAGGGGAATTTGGGAATGACATATAACATGCACATGGTTCAATGGGCTTCAGCTGTTATCTTTCAAACAAAAATAAATATCTGACAGGAATATGGAATGCAACTTCTGCGGTCTTGGCATGTGGTCATGGACATGATGCCAACAGCAAAAAAGCCTAAAACAGATACCCCAACTATTTCAGGCCATGTTGAGTTGGTCACCCTAACAATCATCATGTGCCCTTTTCATATTTTTAAACTTATTTAAAAAAACCTGTTTGGGTCATTTCAGTGGCACAAAAGCATACACAACTTCTTGAGTTGACATGTGCAAAAAGTAAGATTGATACCAAAAACAGTAAGAAGAAGAATAGTAAAAATGGTGTAAGAATCCAACAATATATTTTAATGTAAGATCCCAAAGTATTGCACAGACACAAATAAACGAAGCTACACACCATCATACCGAGTTAGATATTACTGTATGAATTTTACAAAAAATGTAAAATAAAAAAGATGTTAAGATTTGTTAAGATGTTAACATGATGTGTTAAGATTTTAACATGATGTGTTAAGATCACAGGGGCCTGTACAAAAGCTATCATCATCCAGGAGTACTAGCCATCTGTCATTATTTTCAACTATTGGCCAACACTATAAATTTTTCTTTTGTAGACTCAAGACACACAAAAAAGGGAGGATATCTGTGGTTGAGGTCATGGGAAACAGATGATGGTGAGCTGCAAATCTACTGTTACTTAAGCAGAAATACCAGGTGAGATGCAAAGGTAGTGAGAAGCCTTGAAAATATATTACTGCATGTTTTGTGTAAGACACATTTATGCATTTCTATCATGGAAGATATAGCTGAAAATCCAAAGCAATGGTTTTGAAAGGCAACAGTGTGTGCTTCTGAATGTTGGTTGGATCAGGGAGCAGTGATTCCAGCACAGAAAATGTACAAGGGGTGAGAAAAACATTACTCCGGGATAGTGGGAGGGAATTAACAAGAACCAAAACTACTGGTCTTATCCCAAAAGCATCACAAACACTCCAAAGGCCAAAGCAACAACATCTCCCACTGACAAGGTGGAACTCAGGTTCACATGAAAGCACAAGTTTGGACACAAAGCAGAAGTGACATTAGATGTTGATCAAGCAGTACAGAGAAAAGCACTGGCTCCCAGAAGCAGCTTGGAAGTGTCCCATGAAAAATGTTGTGCTGCAGAGGAAAGACAAGTTGAAGGAAGGTTTCTGTTCAACTACAGGTGGGCAAGAAATTTTTCTCCTGACCTCCAATCAGGAACCAGTTTTCCACACCGCACTCTCGTATGTATTAATCTGAACAAGTGATTGTTATCGAACAGCCAGACACTCCAGATAAAATCAGTATGCCATACCCCAAAAGGGCAGAGTAGCCTCCTTGCTCATGTTGGCTTCCACATAAAGTTCACATTCAGCTTTACTGAGGAAACTGCTGCAGTAAGATGTATTACATCAGTAGTAACCCTTCAATAAATACCACCAACACGTGAGATCAGTATGAATCATTAAAATGGATTTGAGAAAGTATTTGGTTTCCTTCCAGGTTTTCCCTGTGCCAGGACAAAACATTAGCACATTGTTTCATTGTTTCTATGTTTAATGCCTGGTAAGAGACATTGAGTTACAGAACAAGTCTTCAAACCAAAAGAATAAACTAAATAATGTGGACAACATGCTTGTCTTGTTCCCAATAAGCAAGGTTATAATTATATCTTAATTTCCTAGAAAGTGGCCCTGCCGATGTGTTCAAAACAAAGTCCAGACACCTAGGTTCATTTGTCCTGGCTCTGGATAATCAATGTCTAATTTTCTCCCAGTCAGTTGACTTCTCTTTGTCTTTTTATTACTCATGTGAAGTGCAAACAATCACCTTGAGAGTGAGTGTAAAAAAAGATCAGTCTATTTGTTATTTTATAATTTGTTAATAAAATGTGAGAAATAAGATACCAAAAAAAAAAAAAGGAAAATTAACATACCGTCCTGTGAATATGGGCACTGAGTAGTCTATGGCTTCATTCTCTTTGTCCTCAGATACCAAATTCTGTTTTGCTCTCTTTGCTTTGGGACTCATCTTATAGGATTGATCTTCAATCATTAAATTGTAATCTTTCAGTCTGAAATAAAAATAATATTGTTAGGAAAAAAAAAGCTGTTAAGAAACACTCCAAAATGAGATTAAAGTGCTAAAAATATTTGTTCTCTTGTTTGATAAGCAAGAAAATATCATTTTTAATAGCCATGACTTCAGGGTTATTAAACACATACTAATGCACTTTTAACAAACTCAGAATTGCAAATATTACAGTGATGCCCCTTGATGTTAAATCTAAATAGAGAGAATAAAGAATACACCTGATAGCAATGCACATTCAATAGCTTCTTGGTTTGGGACTTGGAGAGTTTGCACACCCAGTTTTGGGAGATTCTGAAGTCACTGAGACCACTGGGTAATTCTGAAGATTGTGTCTGAACTCATAACCTCTACTTTTCCAAAATTTACAGTCCTGAAATTGTCTGGTCCCCAACCAAAATGTTGGTGTGCAAATATATTCAGATATTATATATATATATATAAGTTTCTCTACAGAAATTGTAGGGCAGCATATTGCTCAGTAACCAGTGTTGCCATTCCCACTGCTCTCCCATACCACCCCAATCCATTGAAAGCGAAGAGCTGAGTGAAGGAACACCATTTAACATAGCATAGATAAATGAGCAGAAATTGAGTGGAAATAAAGAAGAGCAAACCAAAGGGAAGTCTTCCCCTCCCCACCAGCCCAGGAGGCTTTCTGAAGAGTGTGAAGCATATTTGAGGCAGTCATTTTTCGTTCAGTTTTTAACATGGTTACAAATTGTGTTAACAAATCTCCAAATACCTTCTTCCTCCTTTCCCAATGCAACACATCTCTAACTCCCAGGTCTATGGAATATCCTAATTAGCTGACAGCATTTTATAAATCCCAGAAGTGTCTATTCATCTCTGTGTCAACATTGCCAAGGGAAATAATATGTGAGTCTGCTGGAGATTTGTCTACACAGCATAAGATTACCACTTATGAGCACAGACACAGGAGCAGAGTTAAGGCATGGGCTTTCTCAGTAAGGCTTATTAGCCCAGATGTGTCCCACTGACACAGCTAACCTGCTTCCCATATCCTGGGTCACTTACACTGGTGTCCCTGTACTTCGTACTGTACACATACAATCAAAATTCAGGCTAGCACTGAGCCCCTGAGAATGTTACACATGTATAAAGTCAGATTACAAATTACTTGGGCTAATGTTTTCCTTAGGCTGCAGCCCTGCAAAAGTACCGAGCTCCAGAGGTGCCATCAACACAAGTCATACCAGGAAAAGCACTTCATTTCCAAAACACGTGTTAATAACCTATCCATGTGAGACTCTGTGTGAGCTCACACAGGTCCAGTTTCAATCTATCTTTCCTTCCTTCATTTCTTTGTGCCTGTCCCTTTGCTCAGGCTGAGTTCTCTCCCTACCCAGTGCCTGTTAAATCAGTCTCCCATTCTTTAGCTCTCTTAATGGCTTTTTTACTGTCATCTCTTCTCCTTCTCCATCTAATTTCTTGCCTGAACTTAATATCCTCCCCTGATATGCTTTCCAGCTCTAATCTCTTTGCCCTGCCACTCCCAGCACCATCAGTAGGAGTTTCCCTTCCTTTCTGCTTAGTTCCCACCTCACCAGACACAACTGTATTCAGCTCACCCGGCATGGCAGTGAGGCAGCCTTCTCCTCCATGCTCCCTGGGTGCCCACTTTATAGCTGCCATCACTGAGCCTACAGCACCACTGCCAAGAAACAGTTGGTATAAGGGGTAAAAGCAACCACACACTGGTTCTGCTTCCTTCCTCCTCCCTCTGTCTCCTGGTTTCCATGCAAAAAAAAAGCACAGCCAGAGAGGGGCTGTGGCACACACCGTAGGACTGGAGCCAAGCATTTGCCACATCAGGCACCACTGGGCCAGCCTAGGCACGGACCAAGTCTACAGGAGTGAAATGCTGTCTGCTCTGGGGTCTGATGCCAGGCGCTGCCCAAGGCAGCCAGGGAGAGAGTCCAAGGGAGGTGGATCCAGCTTTAGGGTCAGAAATCCAAGCAGAAAATACTTGGGAACAGTCCAGGCAGAGTAAAATAAAAACGAGGAGACAGTGAAACAGAGTATGCAGTGGCTCCCTCCGGGGCTGGGCAACGACCTGGTGCAATCACTACGGCCAACCACTAATGCATTGGGAGAACTCGTCATTAGATAAGTGGTGAGAAACATCAGAGGCAAAGTATTTTCGTTATTTTTCATAACTGAACTGTAGTCTGTAAGGAGCTGCAGTTCTTTACTAAATAGGTGATTTTTATTCCTGTCCTATTTTAAAATCGGACAAACCTGGAATTTTGACTCTGACTGCCATCAGATTTCCTGGGGGCTTTAGGGAGAACCCTTTAGGAGGCCACTTGATTCCTGGTTGTTTCTAGATCGAGAAGGATCACAATATCATTTGAACTTCAGTTTAAATGTAAAAAAATCTTTATTTTCATAAAAATAGATTAAATGTGGTGAAAATTTCAGCTCAGGCATTTTCAACACTGTTAAATCCAGACTTGCTCTTTGTTCCTAAAGGGGAATCTGTCCTGTCAGTTTACTTTTCAGTTAATGTCCAGATTGCACACTCGTGAGGGAATTAATGGGGAGCATACATAGCAGTTCCCATCGCTCCCTGCTAGGCCTTTTGTTGATGTCTTTCCTACATGGGTTTTTTTCCCCCTATCTTTCACTTACAACGCTCTAAAATTATTTGAAAAGTGGAAGGAATAAATTGCTACAGGTTCTGTTTTTGTGATGGTTGTTTTTTTGATCAAACAAGTGTTTGAAGTTGAATATCTCACTTTAATTTCTTCTGCCTTCCACAACTAGCTTTATGAAAATATCCCCCAAATCCTTCAGATTAATGCTAGAGATCTCCATCACAGTGGAGCCTGAGAAACAGGGACAGAACTGGAACTTTTATTGAGACATGATGACTAGGATAAAAACATTGTATATGCACAGCTGATTCCCGCTCTCTTCCAAGTTTTCTAAACTGCATGTCTCTTGATTGAGGCACCTTTCACCGCAGCCACCTGATTATTTTCTGGATTACTGCTCCTCGATCCTTCATGTTATTGGTTGGCCCTTGTGTGTATGTGCTCAGGACCAGAAAAACACCTTTCTAGATGCCTTTTCCTCTCTTTTTTCTCCACAAGGGGCAGCTGCAGCGGGAGTTGCTGTGCTGTCTTCTAAAAGCAAGGGTTGGGTCCCAATACTTTGCAGTGGTACAGAAGAGAGGGAGCAGTCAGCTATCAAAAGCGCAGATTATACCTTTGAGCTGAATAAGGGATGTATGTGGATCCTGTAACTGTCTGCAGTTCTCAGATTGTTAACACGACACTCCGACAAATTTACTTCAGTCGTTTGCTCTTCCAAAAACTTGACTTGGACCAAGCAGGGCCCCAGTGAGAAGTTTTTAATTGAGGAATGCCAGTGGTTCTTTTAGACCAGTTTCCTCTTCCAGCAATGGTCAAGAGCAGGTGAAAAGAAAGCTTATGTAGAGAAATACTTTCCCCAATAATCCTTTTGTTTTCCAGCAAACACCTAGGGACATCCTGAGCCAGAGATTGCATCCTGGCTGCAGCAGTGAGCTTACAATTTATCTATATATGAAAATGGCACTTTCTTTTGAACCTGTTTTAATCTGCAACTTTATGATCTCTTTTGTGCTTACATGCCACTCTGTCTGAAAAATAGTGAAAAAATGTTCCTTGTTCACTCTCTGCACATCCTTCACTGTTTTGTACGTTCACATTACATACCCATGTTTGCCTCCTTCCCATGGTAAGAGCCCCAGTGTCTTGTCTTCTCTAGGCGGAAGGTATTCAACACCTTCCACTACCCTCCTTGCTGACCTCTGACCCTTTTCTAGTTTCAGATTGTAGTTTTTAAGATGAGATGATCAGAATTGCACCCAATAATTCAGCTATGAACATACCTCGGATTAAACCACTGACACAATATTATTTCTGTTTCATTTTTCCTTTCTTTCATAGCTGTTCCTAAATTTGTAATTGTTTCATGACCACATCAGAGCATCCAGATGGTGTTTTGAGAGACATATCCAGAGTCACTGCAAAATCTTTTTCAGAATTGCATTGCATAAATGAAAAGCTGACATGAATAAATTTGAAGCAGTAGAGAATGTTTCTCCTTTACAAATCCTTCTATCATTTGCTACCAGCCAGGCAGAGCTGTATGGAGAATAGTAGAAATGCATATTCAAATGTAGTTCTTCACATGGGAAAATGAATTGGTCATTATTTCTGTCATCAAGTTTATGTCTCTCTTTTCTTTTTTTTCCTGTACAACACAAAAACTGAACCCTGCCTACAACCAATATTTAGGTAGCCTAAAGGAGAACTCTGCTTTCTTGAACCAGATTCTAAAACCTTGCCCTTTATTTTAAAATGTTCCAACCTTTTACCTGATATGTGGAACAGAATCTCCCTGGAGGAGAAGGTGCAGAGTATCGGTGCTCTCTAGTTTCACAGGGAGGAACAGTACCATGACCTTTCAACAGCTTTCAGCCTCATTTGATATGCCCAGCTAGCGTATGTATGGGTTTTTCCAGGTCAGATACTATCTGTACTGCCTTATCAAGGTTGATGACCCAAGCTTAGTGTCCTCATTTCTTGATGGTTTTCAGTATGTCAAAATAGCAACACCAGCATTTTCTTAGTTTCTCAGTAGTGTCACTGAACTGAGAGTTGGGTGGCTGTAAATGCTAAACACACAGGCATTGTCCTGCAGAGATATAAAACCAGATAGCTACTATTAGATTTTCTCTCTAGCCCAAGAGGGGAAATAAATACAACACTACTGTACCAGGCCACTGAAACTCACAGACAGAGGTTTTGTTTTGATGTCGTATTCTCAGATAGAAATATACTTCAGTATGTTGGCACTGCCCTTGTTCCTGTCCCTGCAGGAACAGGTTTCCCACGCTGCACAAACAGATTCTGAGCCCAGTGGATGTAGAAATGTGTTCTAGGAGTGGACCACAACACCCTATTCCTTAGTTATTCCACCCTGCATGAAAAGGCACCTGTAAGCTCATTTACACCTCTAGAAAATCGTGTGTCTTGTCCTTAGCATGCTTTTGTTGCATATTTCTCTCACATTATTCTGACAGCAGACAGGGATGCATTTGGTATACACAACAGCTGTACCAGCTGTACCTGCTGGAGGAGCTCCAGTAGACAAGAGGCATTTTCCAGGCTCTCTTTACAGCAGCTGCTTCTTTCCTAATATGCAATGTTTTAATTTACTCACCATAAAGCGGAGATAGTAGATTGGCAAACCCAGTTACAGAAAAGAAAAAAAAAATTTCACAAGCAAGTTCTTTAAAGCCAGCCTCTCAAGATGAGAAGTGATCTCTGCTGACTATATTCATTTTAAGTTGCTGACAGATTTGTCACAGGCCCAGGCAATATTGCTGGCAATAATCACGCTGTTCCCTAACACAGCTTCCACAACAAATTTGTTTAAAGCGTAATTGTTTCCACATAGCAGGTCTCATCAAAATAATTTCCATGCTTGGCTATGATGTTTGGAATCCACCTTCTTCGCCCTCACCTATAATAACCCAAATGTTGAGCAGTGCCAGTAGGGATCTCAAGATCACGGTCTTCTCGAGTTTCTTAAAGTGTGTTATTTTCTCATCCCTGTCCTGATCCTGGTTACAATATTGCTCAGAAGAGAATTCACTCTTGCTGTCTGGCAGCCTAATTAATTGCAAGTTAGTAAGGCATCTCTCCTTTGTTTGCTTGGTTCACCCGAATTATGCCATGTTTGGCATAATTATCCCAGTTTGCCTGACCTGCAAAATACATACAAATGCCTGAGCCACACCGTTAACTTTTATTTTCTCTCTAAGCAAGTCTCTGGCCCATTTGGTGGCAGATAAACACTGTGAGACAATGGGATTATCTGACGCTGCGGGCTGGAAAAATAACACATGGAAAAACAGTGGAAGTTTGAGCAAAGGCAGATGACTGAGCTTCCAAAAAAAGAGGTAAATGGGTTTAATCCAGCAGTCCCCTTGGACAGGCCTGTAGTGCTATAAGCAGCTTTGGCAGTCCTGACTCAAAGCTTCTCAGAAGCACGTGGAGGATGGAACGGTGCCATAGAAAGAAGGTTCTTCCGCAGGAGACAACCTGCCCACATCAGCAGCCCTGGAGGATGGGACAGGGAGGAGGACGGGTGGCCATGATAACCACCTTTGGGAGAGGGCTGCCACCCCTTGCCTGTACGGACACTGCCTGCTCCTCAGGAAAGCAGCATGCCCCCTCCTCCTGGCTCTGCGGGGGCCAGAGAAGTGGCGCTCAACTAGAGGTGGCCTTGCAAGCTATCAGAGAGGGCTAGGTGTGGAGTGGCAAACTTTACGTGGTGAGACTCGCTTTCCTTTAGGAGCCCAGTCAGAGAGGGCTAGGTCTGGAGTGGCAAACTTTACATGGTGAGACTCGCTTTCCTTTAGGAGCCCAGGGTTTTGCAGCTTTGTCAAACTGTAAGCGGCAAAGATGAAAGCTTCTGTGCTTACTCTTCATTTTGCCAGTTTTCAGTTCTCTCCTTTTACTTCTTCAAGCTGTCATGGTGTGAAGAAGACTTGAAATGTGGGGAAGAGACAGCCCACTTGTAACTGGAACCTTTTTTGTCCTCATGAAAACACAAGCTGCGGCTCCTTCAAGCTGTCTATGCTGATGCTCTGAGCATCTTTTCCACTCAAGTGAGGCTCCAATGTCAGAGAATTGGATTCAGGTCAAGGTCTTGCAGGTTACCTAGTGCCTAGTCCTTCTCCACTGTTTTCCCATGATAAATTCCTCATGTAGCTCTAACTGTATGTCAACACTGTCACTTTATGAACACTCTCTTCTGTATAGTGGCTACACAAAAGGATGAGACTTAAATTCTGCAGGTATAGTAAAGTTTAGCAGAAGTTACTTTAGATAAAAATAAGAAGTGACTGCTTAGTATTTTTGTAGTATACTTTTCCTGTTGGGGTTAATGAGGTTTATCCACAAAACTATATCCATTATACATAAACATAGATTTGATGTTACAATCCAGTGATAAGCAATAATCAATTGTTAGCTGCAGAATTTTATCTGGTTTTGGGTTCATGGGTGCATCTAGATTGCAAGCAACTACCACTGTTGTAGGTCATTTAGCTACAGCATTTCAGTTCAGGGCCCTTTCTACTTTTTGAAAATGGAAAGTTTTTGAAGACTTTTTTTTTTTTTTGACACACCATTCCCTTTGTACAGATGAAATCAGAAAGTGTTTGATTTGCCCAATTTATTTCAGTAACACTTGTTGTCTCCACATTATCCATGTAAATGTTTTGAGCTATCTGGGGAAGACAGTACAAATTTGGAAAGAATTATTTTAAAATGGCACTACATTTAGCCATATAGTTGTATTATTTGTTCTACTTTACCTCTTGCAAATTGCAGCAAAATGGATGACAAAAAACAAAGTAGTAGCAACACAGAGGCCATATTAAGCATAAAATTAGGTTAAATACTGAGATTATAATTCAAAACCATATTGTCTCATGTATTAAGTTTTGTGCAAGAGAGATTTAAATCATGTAGGTTTAATCTCCTGAGTCCTAGTCTTACATAGCAGCACTGAGTTTCTCAAACCTCCAACACAAGGATAGGATCACAGAAAAATAGAAGTTACAGCTGAGACATTCTTATCTGTGATTACCAGGATAGTATATCAATCTGTTGGCAACTCTTGTACTACAGAGTAGCTTGAAAGTATCACCAAATATACCATTTTAAAACCAAAGCTATTATCTCAAAAAAAAACCCAAAACCCTGGGAAACCTCAAAATGTTTTAAATTCTCTCCCAAATAAGCAATTTTATTTCCTTTAATATTACTTGAAGTTAGAGTTCTTCTTGGTGAGAATACATAGGTTTCAGAAGAAACTCATCTGACAAAACAGTCACTGAAGTGTTTGTAACTGGGACTCCAAAGAGGTTTTTTGCAATCATTTTTTGCAACCTCAAGTAATCACAGAATAGTTTGGGTTGGAAGAGACCTTAAAGATCATCAAGTTCCAACCCCCTGCCATGGGCAGGGACACCCTCCACTAGACCAGGTTGCTCAAAGCCTCATCCAGCCTGGCTTTGAACACCTCCAGGGATGGGGCATCCACAGCTTCTCTGGGCAACCTGTTCCAGTGCCTCACCATCCTCAAAGTGAAAAATTACTGATGGAGCCTTTTGAGTTAGGGTCAGCAACAGCACATAGGCACAGCTGCATCACTGCAGCAATTTGGGATATCTTTACCCTACCCAGCTCTCTCTGAAAACACAACCCTCAGTCCCAGCATCTCCAGTTTTCTTCCCTTCATCAGCAAATTATAAATGATCTGCTCACTGCTCCACTCAGTGGTTAATTATTTGCAGAAGTGAAATTGTTACAATAGCAAAGAGTGGATATTACCCAGCCCAAGACAGTCAAGTAGTCATGTCATTCACCTGGGCTCTAACAGCCTGAGGTTAAAATTCCTGAACAGACCCTGGCAAATACAGACTTGACCCTGAACTTCATGAAAGCCAAGTGAGGGCTGTAATCACAAAGTAGTTTTTACTGCTGTAGAGGTAGTCTTTTCCTCAGTGGTTTTGGCAAAAATTCCATCTTTATCCACAATCCTTGGAGGATATTCAGTTTTCAAAATTTAAATTTCCTAATGAACAAGTCTTGATCAGTTCTGCTTGTAATAGTCTAAATTTTATATTAATATAACAGTGACCAGATGTTTTGGGCTATAATTTGTTGATAATTCCCTCTATTGCTAACAGCTGCTCTAATCTTACTTTAATACTCCCCTAATTTCTGTAAATCTCTGAGATACTTACAAAAAATGTGACGCTATGATATCTAAAATATTCTGCTAATGTAATTTCTTGAGCAATATTTATCATCTCAATTAAACAAAAAGCATGTCAGCTAAGCATAGCTGGTCTTCTAGTGCAAGATGGGGTATTCCTACTTTGGAAATAGTATGCCTCAACCAATATACAGTGTGAAAATTTCAATTTCTTGAGTCACTCAGCATAAAATTGAAACCATTTGGCCAAAGAAGAATTGTTTCATAAGGACATGTCAGCTCAAACTTGTGTGAACAGCCCTAGGTTCTTTTACTGCTCCAACCTGGCCAGCCTCAAACCAAAAGCTATCTCAACACTATATATTACATTCAGCTGTGCTAATATGGCGAAACAACTTGGGAGGAGAAATGGCTTATGCCTAACCAGCTTGGAGCACGAATATGTGATCATTCAGCCACATCAGCATTGCCAGTGCTGCTCTTATGCCAATCCAAGCATCACATGTGAATTAGTCCAACAAACTAAGCTGACCGCAGTCCTTCCCATTGCCAAAGCCAAAGGAAAACACCAAGCCTGGAAAATACGTTAAAACCAAGTAACAGAAGCAATTTCTATGGAAAAGGGGGAGAGTTTTGCCATTGATTTCTATGGGAGGTGGTTGGACGTTTTTGTTTCAGAGTATTGCTTCAAAGAAGGATTTACTTACCCAAGACTGTAGGCTTCAGATCCCAGCCTGTAGGCTTCAGCCAGCTTGTTGATGGATTCAGATCCGTGCCTGTAGGCAGCTGAGCTCTGACTGAGGGATTTAGAGTCAAGACTGTAAGCAGCAGATCTTTTACTTTGTGCAGCAGAGTGATCATAGGCTGTAGATCCATAGCTGTAGGCTGCCGACTCAAGGTCATAGGCTGAAGAGCCATGACTATATGCTGCTGAAGAGTCAAGGCTGAAGTCTGCTGCAGATGCGTGGCGATAGGCTGCAGAACCTCTAGCGTAAGCTGTAGATCCTTGAGCATAGACAGCAGATTTGCTCTTTGTTTCCTTTTGGTACTGGCTTACAGTGGACTGCAGTGCTTTATGGCGGTATGCACGGTCATAGTGTTCATGGTGTCTTTGGTAGAAAGGTAAAGACATCTTGGATGTCTTCTAATTTTGTTTCTACTGCACGTTTCTGAATGTAGATATAACAGGACGGTGTCTGAAAAAGAACAGATCAAATATAAAGACTAACGTCAAAGACACTCCTGAGTTAGCATACAAATAATGCAGAAAATAAAAGCTAACACAGAACTTAAAACTTCAAAAATCAAATGCAACAAATTTAGGGTTATCTTTCTATGATATATTTTAGACTTTAAGATATGTTTGTATTAAGTTTCAAGATGCTCATATGTCATTCATCACGAGCAGAAAACCTTGCACTATTGCGTCCATTAATTTGTAGTTGGTCTCCCTGTTACTGCAAACTATTCAAGTTTTACCAGCTCAACTTCTCCACTCATTACTGCAAACTAATGAGATTTTATGTGCTTAGCTTCTTCAGATGTAGTGTAAATATTTTTGTTAAATTACAAAAGAGACAATAAAGTAACAAATTATTTTGAAAGACGTGAGCAATTCCAACAAGGCTATATAAGCTGAAATAAAAAAATATGAACATTTTATTCATTTTTGCAATCCAATTTTCAGACTGAATTTAATATTCCATTTCATATTTTAACAGTGAATTAGAAACACTAAGATAGAGAAAGATGTCACTTTTTTCGTAAACATGCATTATGTTTGTTATTTTGTGTGTAACGCCATAGGTCCATTTAAAATAGCTTATGATACTTTTACAGTTTAATCAGGGATACAGTCTTTATGCATTGAGTAAAATAATATCATGCTCCTCAGTCCAAATGACTTTTTTTTTTTTAACCTATAATGTCATGTTCAAGATCGTAAAGAAACTTCCTCCAGATGATAGCCCCATCTAAGTTTTACTTTGCACAGTCATCAGTAGATTGTCTTGCAGTTGGTTGTAGTAGGAAACTTGATTTGGTGAGAGGTAGTTCCTCTCTCAAAATGGGATGAGGGTTGAGTGCAGAAAGGATTTCCCATGACTTTTTTAAGCGGGCAATTCAGTCTTTTTTTTGTTGCTGGTTTATTTTGCTGTTGTTAAAACTGACTTTTTCTTCCCTGACATGCCAATTTGCTTCTACTAATCCCTATAATATCCTTCCTTTCTCTTATCACTAGAGATTAGATTTACAACATGGCTAGGATTGTCCCTGAAAAGGCACATGCTTATGAACAGAAATGAGCTACAGTGAGGAAATGTTGAGAAGAATTTAAAGAAGATTAAAAAACAATGGTGAGAGGTGTTCGTTATTATTTTTTTAATATCGCAACAATAGATCTGTTCTGGTTTTGTTCATTTTAACGAACAATGATCTGATGTTTTGGCATAAAATACACTTACAGAGCTGCAATGTAATCATGATTTCATGAAAATAAATATTTTTTTTCCTGGTTTTTATGCTGCCTAGATTTCAGTCTTTGTCTCTAGTATTTGGTTCTGTTAGCAAGTCAACAAATTGCAAACTATTCTCTTTGGTAACTGCTCAGGTACTCACCCTCACTAAGGTAATTAGAAAAAAACCTCCTATTTCAACTTTCTTGTATTTCAGGGCTCTCTCAATGGAACTGCTCTTTGTGTGATAACAGAACAGACCACTTGTTTTCAGAAAGTCAATAAGTAGGGAAGTAACTCAGAAGTCTTTAAGTATGTAAAAGAAATTGCTGATGTCCTGACCACAGTGAAACTGCGACTTCAAGGAAAAGAGTTTATGCATTTACTATATTTTTGTCTGAGGAAGGGGAAGGAATGGGAGAGAGTGTTAACCCATCATTCTCTATGGCAAAAACTTATGTTCTTTTTTAACTCCCTTATTTTTCCTGATATTTTTTCACGTAAATCTACAGAACGCAACTTTTCTGTCTAGTATCCTTGTTTCTAATACCCATCAATATTTTGTGTTGTTATTTATTTCACTTTGTTAGCTTCCGGTACTATCTAGTTGCTCTTAATTTCCCTAGTTTCGGAAGATTTCTTCTCCATTTTTCTTCATTGCTTTCTCTCCCAGCGCCAGAGGGATAGATTTAGGGTTTGCAAGCCATTGTGATCTCTGCTGAGCAGAGTTAAGGCATACAGATGAGTATTGTCTTGCACACTGAAAGGGAAAGAACATGAGAACATCCTGTTTTCCTTCTGTAGAGTACTACAGTTGTCTTCCCTTGTCTTCACCAGCTTTATTTGCAACGTTGGCTGGCTTCACCACGGATACAACAGCCACAATGCTAACAGCCATCCAGTCCTGTAGCTCAGTGCTTTCTTTGCACAACCTTCCAGGCTTTAAAGTAAGGAAGGTGATCCAAAAGTATAAAGCACTGCAAGTGTTGCCCATTAAGGAGATGTTAAATGAGGCATTTCATTTACAGCTCATCAGAGCAAAAGAACAAGCAGTGGATTTAAAGTTAGCATGTTTAAAATGCACAAAGGCAACCTTTTTCTTCCAAATGTAAAAGGTCTGGACCTCACTGTCCTCAGGAGTAAGAGGAGGAGTGTATGACAGGAGTAAGAACTAAGGCAGTAAGGCAGGAGCTGAGCATGGAGTCAGCTCTCCTGGTTCAAATCAAAGGCCAACTCTGACTCACCTCATATAAGAGGAGACTTCTTTTTATCACACTGTGAGTTATATTTCTTCTGAAACATCAAGCGTTGCTCATAGGTCAGGATCAGTTAGTTACACTAGTCTGATCAGATATAGTAGTCTGATGCTATTGAACATGACAAGAAACTCTGAACCTTGCAAAGATTTTGCTCCTATTTGGAGCCCTGTCTGATTATCAGATTGACTCCCATCTCTTAAAATCCATGCTACCTGCACCTACTTAGTTTGTGCCCACGAATCAGCCCCCCTTAGTGGAGTGTGACACTCCCTCTCAAGAGCTATGTGTGATTTCATAGCTGTAGAGCTTGGCCTACAAGTACTAGTGGCCATAGTTAGAGGAATATGCAGGTTTTGGAGCTGTATGTTAGCAGCTGTTGAACTGAATTATCAAAACGACTACTGAGCTGACAGTTCTGTATTTGTTCATAGGTCACAGCTACACATTAAAGGAACTGATTTCATTGGCATTACTTCTTGCCCTGTTTACCAGTCTGTGTAATTCTTTAAAGATCTACTCCATCAATTGGCGAAAATAGTGAAAGAGATAAAAAACTCTTGTAAGCAGAAGAAAAAATGATAAAACTTCCTTCAGCTCAGGCAGTGGCTTTACAAATCACAAGAATTCGTATGCAACTGGAAAATATTTAGATTGTTTACACATTCTCAAAGCCCAAAGGAGGCTACATGACAAACTCCTCCTGTATCTCAGTAACCCATGCCCCATTTGAGACTACCGTGACAATATGCAAGGATAGTTGAGTTGATAATAAGGGAACCCTTGTACTGCTTTGCTTTATTTCACTGAACCTTCAGATATCTTCAGTCCACAAGTCCCTCAAATAACTGCTGAGCTGAGAAGACTAAAGGGAGCTGCTATCAATTCAGCATTACAGATTCAGGTTAAAAATAACTGAACGCATAAAATCTTCTGTCATAAAGGAACACTTACCAGGGCCCAAATGAAAGGCAGCAAATGGAATAGCTCTCAAGTGGATGAATAGCAGAAAAATACAGCAACGATGAAGCCAGCAAAGAAAGAGGTGGTGAGAATGAGAGGTGAGGACTGGACTTCAAGGTCCAGAACAAAAATGATGCCTGCAGTCAGTGGAATGTCGGAGCCCCAGTCCAGACCTTTTATGGCCAGGGCAGTGATAAATATAGCATCGAAGAGGGAGAGAGACAGAGACAGATACCGATACCCTGTGCTATCTCTGTGCAAAGACATGATGGCAGCAGCAGCTTCAAACTGAGAGCTCTCCCTTTTAAGTGTCTCCACTAAATTCAGTATAAAACCAGCATTCCAATTCAAAATTATTGCTAGGATTTTTTTCCTTAGACAAGTCAGATTTAGGAGGAAAAAAAATTGGTTTTGTTGTGAACCAGAAAGTATGAAAGATCAGTCTCTGTATTGGCTTTTGCCATGTTACAAGAATGTGAATATTTTATGGTTTCTTTCTCTTTTTTATGCCAAACCACAGTGCATTTAATGTAGATATTTCAGCTTAATGACAGACAACCTAAAGAAATCATTAACAGCAAAACTCTGCAAAGCCATACAATGTGTTACAATTCAATAAAAACGTACTTTCTTTATTCTGTTGGCAAGGTGTTACATTTTTATCTTCTTATTTAAGATAAAATACTAAATTAAGGCAATGAGCTTAAATGCCTCATGAGGCATTTAAGTAGATGCAGCTGTAAGACAACTTTTTTTTCTAAATTAAACAGTATCACCT
The DNA here is from genome assembly GCF_000699245.1 of Pterocles gutturalis. Classification (NCBI taxonomy): domain Eukaryota; kingdom Metazoa; phylum Chordata; class Aves; order Pterocliformes; family Pteroclidae; genus Pterocles; species Pterocles gutturalis. The sequence goes on from NW_010141776.1 coordinate 58,069, forward strand.
CTGGGGATAGTTAAATGGGCTTGTCTTCTTTAATTTTGGTCACAGCACTTTGGCACAGGAATGTACAATCAGTATGGCTGAATATTACATAACAGCAATTTCTATCACCTGAAATAGGGTTTGATATGTGGAATCCACTGTGATTTCATTGTAAATACAGATTTTGCTCTGCACTGTACATTTAACTTTCAATACAAGCAACTAGTCCATGTTATTTTGTGCGTTTGCATTGACAGAAATATTAACCCTAACTCTTGGTTCTGCTATAGCCCCTTTCACCACATCCACCATGCAACACAACTAAGAACCTTCCAGATCCTCCTTTTCTGCCGCAGCCTTCCCCATTTTGGGTGGAACCACCAACAGAAGATCTGGAAGACACCAGCAAGTCCCAGGCTTTTCTGAACAAAGCTCACTGGTATCCTTCTTCTTCAACTCACTGCCTGGATTCCACCTGAAATCTCTGTTCTCCCCACGAGATACCTGTTACCTGAGGAGCTGCTACCTCCTGCCTGGTGTTGCACCATGGAGTAAGTTCCCATGCCTCTTCACCTCCCACACCAGGAGCTGCTCAGCTGCATTAACCATAAGGGCTTTTGCTCTTTGCTGCCAGGCACAGGCAGTATGGCCACCAAAGAGCTATACAGTCCCATGAACTGTGTCTTGGCTCAGGAAACTGGCCAGATCTGCAACAGGCAGAATGAAAAACTGGAACCCTGATATAGCTTCTTCCTCCAAATTCTGTGCCAATTGCAGCTCCGCTGAGCTTTAGTATTTGGGTTATAATATACATTTTTAATTAGAGAAGGAAGAGGCCTCAGTGGATGGACTCCTGGATTCTGTTACAGACTCCTAACCCACTCCTTCACCATCAGTCATTTGCTCTGGGATCTTAAAAGACTTGATGACATACAAATTGCTTTTGAAAATTTCAGAGAGAGGTGTAGAGCAATGAAAACAAACATCTTGTTTCTCTGCTCTCATTGCAATACAATTTGTATAGATCACAGGTGGGATATAAAAATATAAACATTTTCAGTGTTTTTCTGGGTATAGTGGCACTATCAAGTCCAATACAGTTTACAAATTCTGTGCTGACTCTGTTTATTCTGCAGATAAAATGGAGATGGAGTGTGGCAGCAAAATCTTTTGGGTTCTTTAATTATTCTGGCACTAAATTTGCACACTTTTATCTGGTTTTAAAATGAGGTAAAATCCATGGCTAATTTTAAACCACTTAACTCGCATTTGAATATCAAACTATGTGTTTCAAACTGATTGGAGCTCTCTAAGTCTCAGAATCCCTGCAGCACTCTGTATCCGCATTTATTTAATCACATCAGTCCTGAGAGACAGAGTCTTCATAAACGTTAGTTCTGTCTTCTGTTAATCAGTGCCTGACTATGTAATTCTGTTCTTCTGAATGGGAAAGCTGGAAGATTAATTTAGAACCTGACAGAGCAGGGAAAAATAGCTTTCTAGTCAGTTTGTCCATTGAAGTTTTGACAGCTACAGCACCCTGTGGCTGCGGGTATTAGTCAAATTCCACAGGATCCAAGCCCATCTCTTCCACTAGAGTCCTAAATAAAACTAGCAAAACATTTTTGGTGGACAGAGTATTTAAGCATGTGTGTTGTCTTCCAGAATTTAATTTCAAAAGTTGGGTCCAATTTTCTGAATGAATTCCTAAAAAAAAGACACTTTTCTCCAGAAAAAAAAAAAAAAAGAAAAAAAAAAACCACTTTGGGAAGATGTGCTATTCTCCATTATATCCTAAATAGCCATCTTCATAACTCACTGAAGACAAGGAAGATCTGTGTTCCCTTACCTTCCCCTTCTCCCTTACCCATGAGAAGGTCTTTATCTGCAGGTCAGGTCAATCTCCATTCCTGTTTATTCTCTGCATCACTCTCAGTTCATGTATGTGACATGGGGTCAGACATGTAACAGAAAGGACTAAGAGCAGCGTACTGGAGCTTGAGTGTTTGACCTCAACAGCATGCAAAATGAAGTATGAAATGAACCAACAGTGGTGCAAGCTTTTTGTTTTAAGTGCTGAACGTTACTGCTTGTTTTGCATTGGGAGGTGCTGGTCCATTACAATCCCAGTAAGAAAGGCACTCACTCTCTGTAAGGTATCAGTCAAAATGCTATGCATTAGAGCTAACACTATAAGAAGAAAAGAGTATAGATAATATTATATCCCCTTATGTTCTGGGAACCCCAAGCAGTGTAGCATCAAACAGGACTCCAACCCACGTGCAGCATGCCATTCAGACCCTGCCAGGAGAAGAGGATCTGCCATTTCAGTCATTTGAGATAGGATAGGATTTTCTTAGAAAAAAACAACTCTGTTATTTCTACTGTCACGCAGAAAGGATGTTCACAAGACAACTTCTCGCTGCAGTGTTGGATACAGGCAAGGCCACGTAGGTGGTGTACTGGCTGGTACCGAGTGGGAACTGCCTGCAGGCTCCTCTGTCCAACCCATTAGCAAAGTTTATCCTGCAGCCAAGGGATATGTGCATCACAACACAGTCTGAGGACCACGCTGTACCTGCAGCACATCCTAGCATGGCACACCACAGGCCAGGTCATGCTCAGGTTGACTGCTGTGGGGACCACTGACTCCCCCACAGACAGAGGTCTCCAGTCAGGACCACTGCATGGCTCCACCTCTGGTCCTGGTTTCCACACTGCCAACGTGTGCACAGGAGAGACCCACCTGTGTTCCTTCCATCTGCCTGCTGACAGGCAATGATGGAAAATCATATTTTCATAAACTTAGCAAAGCCCACCTGTACCTGGTCCTGCTTGAAGTTATCTTTCTACACCATGGGTGGCCTCAACCACACACAGGAGTCCAGAAGAAGTTCATTAGAGACCGTTACCCTCCTACTGTGGCACATTTCTGTCTCTGCCGGGATAAAATACCTCAACTGATGAACTTTAGAATGGCATTTGCCTTTTTCATGCATATGTTACATTGACAGCTCACAGTCATCCTGAATGGTTAATATCTTCAGATCTCTTTAGTCCTCTGTCACTTCCAGCTGAGGCAATCTAGTGACATCTTACGTCTTATGACCTTACACTTTTTACTACTGAATTTCATCTCTATTAGTCTAAGCCTTACTCCTATATAATACTCTAATCCTTCTTCACAGGGTGGATGCCCCTTAATGTTATGTAGTCAGCAAATTACATTAACGTCTTCCTATTTTTTGATAACAAGATCACCAGGAAAAAAATTAAATATTGCTTCCAAGACTGTTCCTTTGCTACTAAAATCTGTCCTCCGATTCTTCCCTTCTCAACAAAACCTGTTGTTTGATTGTCTAGCCATTGGGCTAGCGTAGGGCTTGTCTGCCCTACACGTCTTGTGGAAATTCTCCATTTTCACTGACAGTTTTCCAGGTGGCGAATTCAGATTAACTCACTCAGTTGCATTTCTATTGCTTGGAAAATGTTTTATTCTGTTATTAAAAACTCCCATAGGTTACTTGATCTGTTATTGATTTTATTCTTCTTGCTCTAGATGGGTTACATGATTTATTCTTACTGCGCACATTCCATCCAGATTGCCATTTCCCTCCAAATCTTTGATAACTTTTTTTTCAAAACCTGTTTTAAAGGAAAACTTTTCCAAAAGCTTTTCAAGCTATTGACTCTTGGTGCCTAGATTAATTTTTGCATTATACAGAAATACTTGTCTTACCATTATTAGTAACATTTATTTTGCAATGTCTCTCTGGGAACTGGAAGTGTCCCATAACAAGTTTGCTGCTGGCAGCGTTTATTGTCCTTTGTGATATTTTTGAGGTTACTGTTCATATTAAAACCTCACCCTGAGAGTCTATGGCAGATTCCTAGAGGTATTCCAGCAGAAAATTCTTATCATTTCTCTAAGTGCCTTTTGTACTTACATAGTTCTTCAATCCATAGTACCTCGTCATTTTAAATGACATACTGAAACAGATGGATGTTAAATATTGTCCCATACTGTATCTGTCAATCTTTCTTAAACACCACAGATCCTTCAATATGTTTATTCCAATAGTGACGGATAGTTGCTGTAATCCTCACTCCGTTTAGTTTTGCATCTTGGAAAGACTGGACAAAACACCTTGACACACAACTGCTGAAGGACCAGAGAGATGCTCCAACCCCAGATGACCCAAAGGCAGAAAACTTGACTGAGGTATAATATCTGAGCTCTTGCCATTTAGTTATGAAGCTTTTAGAAGCAGATAATACACTTCAAACTAAGATATAAGTAGTTTGGCCAGGATACGGGCCAAACAGAGGTGCCCAATGCACAAGGCTGGGGCGGCCCCAGTGACCCCCAGCTGCCCTGCTCCTGGCTGGGGTGGTGGAACCCTGCCCTGACAGACCCCATGGCAGCCCCCACGGCCCCCAAAGAGCCCTGACACTTAACCAGTGTCTCTATATTGGCTGTCTTCCCCTTTTCTGTTAGCAAAAGTCTGTTTAACTGCATGATTTCATTACAAAGAAGGCAAACTGTAGGTATGTCCTCACTCAGATTTAAGCCACTATTGCAATAATACGAAGCAGTTGCCTCAGGTATTACAATAGTCATTACCACAACCATTCAGGCATAACTAACACAAATTTACCATCCAGTATGCAATGACAACTTTCATTTTCCTTGTCCTCACATCGATTGATGAAATACTTTCAAACAAATCACATGCTTCCATTAAAGGAAAGGGCAGTGGCAGTGTCTTAATAAAAAAAAAAAAAAAAAAATTTTCTCTCAAAGACTCAAAGAAAGATGCAAGAAGTCACACAGTGGACAGGTTTGTAATATCCTTTCCAAGAGGGTGTTTCACCTTAACAGTTGTTGTTTATCAGTTATTTTATGATCTCATAACTCGTAGGAGAAGTTGTGGTGGCTTAACAAAGTTCTTTATTTAAAAAAAATTTTTTTTTTTTGAATAGCAGTAGGTAGCAACACTTCAGAATTCAGTATAACACTAGTCCTACAGATGAGAGCTCAACCTTTACTGACTCTCTGAAAATCAGTTTGGATTTGGTTACTTTAAAAGTTGACAAAAGTTACTAGCTGCCATCTGTCTTTTTGTTGCTATAGCTTGTTCCTGGCTTTCTACCAGAAGCTCTCAATGTCCTGTTAGCACATCCGTGCCTCTGCCTCTTAAATCTCCTTCAGCAGGCCACGCCAGCATGGTGGCAGAAGTCTTCCACACCGCGACTGGAAAGGAGTAGAGTACTGCCTCATTTCTAATGACTGGGACACATGACGCAGCATCTTTATACCCAAAGCAAGCCTCGTAACTCACTATAAGGTTAAACAACAGCAGAGACAAAATGGGAATCCTAATCCCACAAACCCATCTCCTTCAAGTCATTTAGACACACTAAATTTCAGAAGTGCTCCTCCCAAATACTGTGCTCGTGTATGCCACCAGAGAAAAATAACTACTTCTGGATGTGTGTCATTTACACCTCTTTTTTAATTTCCACCATGTAAGCTGCAGCGATGTTGAGTGGGAGACGTACACCATGTGGGCAAGCGATGTGCCCAAAGCCTGCTGGCTGCTGTGGCTCCCGAGGAAAAGGGACATCAGGTTCACTGCCAGAGAAAGGAGCCTCTGTGACTGCAGGTGGGGGAACTGAGAGGAGGTACAAAAAGCAACTTACAGGGCAGGGGAGGGCCAAGCAGGGGGTGAGTTTCAGCTGTTAAAATATCCTCCTCTGCCTACACAAGCAGCTGGCTTAGAAAGCAGAACATCTCTCTTTTCCTGATGACAGCTATCACAGAGTACAGATTCATCCGTGCTAGATATAATAGCTAAATCCAGCATCAGGGATGGTGTAGCTCTGGTAACACAAAGCTCATCACAGGACCTTTTCACTGCGATCTACTGAGCTAATCAGCTTTCGGTGAGTTTTTCTGTCATCCCCGATTTCAGCACTGCTGCAGACGTACAGCTAGCTCAAATGAACTAGTTAGTTTAAAGCTCTCTCAGATACATGTCTAGATGATGGCTGTGTGGACAAATCATTAATTATTTTTTCAGTGCAGGTCATCAACGCTCTGTTAAAACCCGGATGAGGCATATCAAACTGCACATAATTAAAAAACCCTGCCTCCTGATGAAAACAACAAAAAAGAAAATTACTTACCTAACACAGAGAGTGCTATTAAGTCAAGGCCGTGCTTATGCAGCCTTAATTCTATCCTTGTGTCTGATTGTGTGTCTACCACTTCTCCCAGTACACAGCACATCTGCAGTACTGGGATGTGGATGCACGGCGCTCACCTGGTCCCTCGCTCTCTCTTCTTGCGCTATTCTTAAAACCTCTGTTCTTGTTTAGTTTTCATCTCCAAGTTTTCCCTCCAAGTTTTCCCATTTCTGCGTGCCAATGTTGCTCCTCACAATTTGAGAAGAAATGTTAAACCATGATATTTGGCATGCCTTATATGGTCTCAGAAATACGTATATAAAGTTACCATTCTATGTACTGTCAAACAGGTACATGGTATCCCGGGAGCTCAGTCACTGAAACCTTAAATAAGCTCTTAGAAGGCAGAGATATGACATAACATGACAGAAACAAGTGATATGGGGACAACTTTTGCTGTGCAAAGCACAGGCTGTAACACTTCTGAGTGTACGGTCTGGCCTGTTCTGCATACTCAGCTTCTCATCTACAGCATTTTTTTGTTTAGTGCTTCAGTCATTTTAAATGGATGCTGAAAAAAAATAATTGTCCAATTGAACTAAAAAACTTTCTAGTCAAAATCTTTGTACTGTTTCACACCAACTGCTTTGAATCTGTTCCACGCTTTGTCACTGCTCAATCTCTGTGTGGGAGCTGCGCAAAGATTTTATCTGTGCTTGTCAATTTGACAGGCATATGTAATACAATTTTATTCAGAATATGCAAATTGATAGGGGAAAACATTCTCTCGCTCTCTTTTTTTCCTTACTCTGATGATGATTACTGCTGCTTTGCATAAATCACAGCGGAGCTGTGGGCGCTGGAGAGATACAAGATTCAAGCTTCCTGTGTGAAGTCTTTTGTCAAAAATCTTCCACAAGCTGATGTGCCTTCAAAAGAATCACCATTTTAGATTTAAGTTATCTCACATCTCCCAGCTGCTTTATATTTGAAATTTTGCTTAATTCAACTTTTATTTATAAGCCTGGATTTTTCATCAGTTCTTATTTTCTTGTGTCAAAACTTTTCCATGTAGTACATGTCACGGCCATCTCAGCTTAACTGGAATTCCCTGTATGTTGGGGGTTTTTTTAAGCCATGTTACAAATTTTTAAATAAAAAAATTCTGAATGTTGGGCCGTAAATAATTATTTTCTTACCATATTGGAAAACAGGCAGGAAGACTGCAAATAATAAATAAAATAAATTAAATAAATTAAATTTATTTATAATTAATTTTACTTTAAATTGTCCTTTCTTCAAAACCATCAAAGGTCAGTCTAGCAGACAAAGGAAATAATTTCACATGGAATCTTAATGGAAACCCAGCTGCAATATAATGGTTTGCAAAAGGAAAAACTTATTTTGTCCATGCCTGTGGGTCCTGTTCTTGCAGCCACTGTTTTTTCTGAAGTACTAAGTAAACAGGAGCTGGAGAAACCCTGCTGGAGGCTTTCACAGATGAGTAACTGTCAAGCATGGCGAGTAGGCTGAGACAAAAACATTCTCAGCACCAGATGAAAAATAAGCCTTGAGAATGTGATTAACTTCCCATTCTTTTCTGGTTCCCAAGAAAAAAATCTCACCAATACCTGTGGCAAAACACCCACATTTTACTGGCCAGCTTGGTAATTTGGTACTGCTCCCTTTACCAAACCATAGGAATCTGGGAAATTTTTCTAGTCTGTAACCATCACAGGTGCACACTACCCACAGCATGAGAATCAGAAGACTTTGGTTCATATTTCTGCCCTTTTATAGAACTTTTTTCTTGTTACTCTGTGTTCTTCCTTTACTTTTTTCCCTCCTTCCCATGAGTGCTTTGCTCTTCACAGGATCTTTGTATTGCTTGCCTGCACAAAACACTGATTTCTAACTTTTCCTTACACCATAGGGAATTGCTATTTAAAACAATGCGGAATTTCTAAATCTAGCTCTACTTCAGTTGTGGTTTACAATCACACTTCTCTCTAATGCGTCTGAATTGTGTGCAGCAGTACAAGACCAGCCTTTCAAGCTGTTCTGACTGGTTTGAATGTTTGAAGTAAAGTAGAAGAATGGTTATTACTTTTATTGGATTGCATTTACACACTTGGAACAATATTCAGTTGCCAAGAAAGTCATTACTGATGTTAAGCAGAGAAAATCTCTCTTGGGAAAAATTAAGCCTATGTGTAAGTGAAGGACTTCAGAAATTGGTCATATATTTTTGTAAGATAGGATTGCTGATGCTAAAGAGAGGACAAATGTCATATCATTTTACTGTCATGTCTCTACTTGCCATTATTTCTGTCTAATTAGCCTTATGTTTGTAGAAATTTGCCTACTGTTTTCCATTGCAGGGTAACGTACTGCTAGACCAGCTAATAATTTCTAGTAATCAGTTTCTGATTAACATATAGTGAAGCGTGTCTGAAAGGCAATTTGGATCTACAATAAGAATCGGAGAATCACTAATTATTCAGGTTGGAAGGGACCTGGATGGTCTTTTGTTGAACATCCAGCCCAAATCGAGGTCAGCTGTGAGATTCAGCTGTGAGATTGTCCACAGCTTTGTTGAGTTGGATCTTGAAAACCTCTAGTGATGGAGAGTGCACAACCTCCCTGACCAACCTGTCTTAGCCCTTGACTGTTCTAACAGCTGAGAGACAGAAGCATCATCCATAGATCCTCACAAATCCAGGGGTTCCCCTCCAGAACCATAGTTCAATTCTTTGTTTGCATTTTTTGAAAACTGTGATGTTTCTGGCTCTAGAGTCTGGTGTTTGAACTCCTCAAGATAACCCCAATGCACATAGGTTGCCAGTACTCTGAAAGTTGCAGAACAATATCAACAGATCATTTGGAGATATGACGACAGATTTGTGTTAAAAATCTCCGCAGCTTAGACAGGGCTGTATTTTACTATTCTTGTTACTTGTTCAGATCTGCTAGCATCAAAGTCAGCCCTGGAGCCATTAGTTTGACAATGGCACAAAGAAAAGCAATCTTGCTCCATTGTGCAAGTTTCCAGTGTCTAAGTGTGGTTGCAAAGCTTTCCTTCAACCCAAGGGCTAACTTTTGACAGTGACAGGTTCTAAAGAAGGTTTAAAGGTTATTTTTACATTGCAACGTACTTGCCCAATTTTCCACCTCCCATCTTACGTCCCTATGTCATGCTTTCCAAACTTTGCCTTACCCTGGAAAATCAGTGGTGCTGTCACCAGAGTGGAGGTTTTTACACGCCCTCGGAGGTGGAAGGTGACAATAAGATATGACATATAAGAACCAAATATGTGAAAGACCGACCAGAGAAAATAGTGCTGGAAATGTATTTTAAACTCCAGTCATCTAAGTAAAATTTACAAACATTATAATCCTGATGCATAATTGGGTTTATAATTTTTCTTTCTTATTTCTCTCCTTTCCCTGTAGCACAAGTAAATGGAGATCTGTTTCCAAAGTACATTTGCAAACTATTTGGTATTTAAAGCTTTCAAGTCACAATCACTTTGCTGCTGCATAGCTATGGCTTATTCTGAAAATAGTTTCTCTGAGAGTTTGTTCAGTAAAGGAAGTACCACCCCTACTTAGTGCCAGGATTACCTTTGCTGGCCAAGGAAGATGTTGCAACCTAATTCTCTGCAACAACTGGAAGGCTGGTGATCTTGCTTTGCCTGGGTCTCTCCTGCTCGCCTAGTAAAGGTGCTCATGGGCAGCATGGCAGGCATTTGAAACCTGCCTGGGATCTGGCATTAGTAATTCTGCATTTTTGTCACAGCCTGTCTTTGGTTCTGGTGTCCCCATGTACAGTTCTTTTGTGATTAACAGTAGCTGTCTTTGGTTCAAGAAGCTGGAGAGATACTGGCATCTTGGGTTTTATCTTTCTGTGAGTGTCTGAATTGTTCTGATAAATGTATTATAAAAAGCTTTGTCAGCATATGCCCTTGCTGCCTGATCTCACCGTTGCTGGTAGTGAGCTGGCAATAGGGCGGAAAAATCTCTTTTATCCAGGTATTTTCTGCTTCTGAACTCCTTATAATAAAGGTTCTTCCAGCACTTCTCCCCTGCGGATTTAAACGGGCTGGATGAGTAATTCAGCAAACTACACACAGAGGGCTGTACTCTTTATGGATAGACATACACAGTACCTGATCCTAAAACAGCTGCTAACATAATTACAACACAATCTCTTTATCACAAGCGATGCTGTTCTGCATGGCCCATTACACTGCTAACACCAACTGATATGATTCCTAATCTTTATATCTATCAAGAGATAAACAGTGTAAGGGAGATCGCCTCTCGAATTATTATCCCTATATACACACACTCTTTGGATTAATTAGAAACATTCCTATAGATAACGGGGTAATCTTTGTAGGAATAATTAGACAGACTCATGACTTTCAAAGTTATTAGATAAAGTTAGAAGAGGTGGAGTCTAGAGTTCATACGATTCACTGTGTTATAAAGTTGATACCAACCCAAGGACTAAACGTGCAGAGCAGAAAATACGGGGCATATCTTTGTTTACTATTTATAGTCACATGCAAAACCAGAGGGGAAGCATTTGTCCACTAGATGTGTCTTATTTTCTATGAGATGGTCCAAATCTGAGCCCATCTGTTGACCATTTATCACCTTCTGTCAGTTCTTTGAAGTTTAGCCACAGTTACTGTATTTGCTCTTGCAAAAAAGATTTATTTAAACATCACATTAGCTCTGGCCAAAGGACAAAGAAAATTAAAGTTAGCTATGAGGGAGAGATCTAACTAAATAGTTCAAGCCTATTTTCACATTCTGTGGTTTTATGAGTTAAAGTTTTAAGTTACTTAACTTGCAGAGGCTGAACTTCTTGAAAGTTTCAGATTCTGATGGGATTTTAAGAAAAATCTTTGTAATTAATCCACACTGGGGGAAAATGGCAAAATTTTGGGACCAGAAACAGATTATTCTTAAAGATTTGACAGTATTTTCTTGTATTTATCTATATATGATGAAGAAACAGTTTTCATCAAGCCATTCAGAGACACCTCAAAATGTTTAATACATTTATCATTACTTCTGCAAGTCTGAAATTGTAATTAAAATAATGACACACATAAAAAATACACAATGAACATCTTTAAGCCAATATCAGATTTACCTCATTTTGCCTATAGAAAAAAAAAAAAAAGTTAACTTATTAAGTGTCCCACAGTACTTTACATTTCCCATCAACAAAAAAGCCCTGCGCTTGGGGTTTCAAAGCAGAAGGGTGTGCACTGCTCTGGCAGCAGTTGCGGGCAGACAGCTGAGCCCTCAGCCCCTGGCTGTAAGCCTGAGAGCAGCCCTGCAAAAGGTATTAGTGGCTTCCTGACGCAGGGCTGATTTTCTGCTTACTCTCCTGCATTTGCTTAAAATTTTACTCTCTAGGGGCTGTTACACTAGCTGGCAGAGTGAATAGAGGGGCAATATGTCCCTTCCCTATCCTAACACCAGCAGTCACTCACAACTGAGCACAGCTGCATAGTGATCGCTAGAGGGTTAATAACAGCTGCTGCTGAGCTCCAAAAACTCCTGGTGGAGCAATTTTTTTTTTTTTTTTTTTTTTCTGCTGGGTTGCTAATGAAGAGAGGAACAAGTCTGTTTGCTGGCAATGCTCAAGTGAGCAGCATCCGTTCTGGAGCATGCGCTGCCTGCCGTGGCAGGGGGGGACCTCCACGGGAGGGTGCGGGAGCAGCAGGAAACCCAACCTGCAGCAAGGAAGCCACAGTCCTACGTTCCCCTTGGCAGCTGCTCCTGAGAGCAGCACGGGCTGGGCAAGCAGAGTCTGGTGGGGAAAGGGCCACATGAGGGCTTCAAAACTTCCAGTCGGAAGAGTGGGAGATTGTCCTTTTCCTCAAAGTAGTTACAGGAGGAGGAAAAGGGGGAAAAAGGTTTTTATTACATCTCACAGATACCTCAAGGAAGTTTTTTGGGCTGCAGACTTGGGGGAGCATGGTCTGTCAGCAGGTATTCTGCAATACAAAACACTCACAAGAAGACTACCCTTAAAAGGTGAATAACTAGAGGGACTGAAAAACAGTTTCTTCAATTCGCCCTACCATCTGCTTCCAGCTCCTGTTCACTGTCATCACTCCAGAGCCACAGGTCAGATTAGTTTTGGGTGGAGCATTTGGAAAATTATTATGCCTTCCCTTATCCTCACTTTCAGTTGGAGAAGTTGAGTCAAGTTACACATGCCATTTCACCTTATCATCTGGTTTCTGGTCTCAAGGCTGCTTTCATGCGTAAAATAGCCAGAGACTTAATATCCTGTTTTTTAAAGGGAGATTTCCTTCAAAAAGCCACAAAAGATGTCTCTCTCTAAACAAGGGCTTTTGAGACATCTTTCCAGCTCATCAATGTTAGAAATCATATTTCCTTCCATAGCTGGCAACAGGGAGCCAGTGGAGTCCTGGGTGCAAGCAGAAAATCCAGATAAATGTTCAGTGTGACAGGCTTAGAATCACAGAATCATTTAGGTTGGAAAAGACCTGTAAAATCATGTGGTGGGTTAACCTTGGCTGGATGCCAGGTGCCCACCAGGCCCCTGTGTCACTACCCCCTTCAGCAAAAATAAAGGGGAAGAATAAGATGAAAAACTCATGTGTCAAGATAAAAGCAGTTTAATTAAAGAAAAGGCCAAGACCACGCACAGAAATAAAAGGTAATCAAAGATGTTCAAACAGATCATA
>NW_010141777.1:0-288 GCF_000699245.1 Pterocles gutturalis
GATGCCCCATCCCTGGAGGGGTTCAAGGCCAGGCTGGATGAGTCTTTGGGCAACCTGGGCTAGTGGGAGGTGTCCCTGCCCATGGCAGGGGCGTTGGAACTGGATGATCTTTAAGGTCCTTTCCAACCCAAACCATTCTGTGATTCTGTGGTTTTCCGAATTTCGTAAAGCGCAGTTTTGAGCACTGTGGGATGGGCAGCTAGAGTGTTTGTAGTAATGAAAAGCAGGCCTGGTCTGGACACCAGGCAAATCTGTAGAGGTTCAGAATGAGTCATGCCGCTTGGTGAC
>NW_010141777.1:323-29737 GCF_000699245.1 Pterocles gutturalis
TGCTACTAATTAAGGGCAAATTATTCTGTCTATTCTAAAAATGCAAATGCAGCTCTACAAAGAAATTCCAGTTGTGCTTAGAAAATCAAAGCCAAACAGTCCTGCTTACCTAAGCACCTAATTCTGCCAGTATTTTTGTATAGTATTAATCTTGAGTATAGCAATAGCTTTTTTTGACAGCAGTTTGTGAGGTTTCAGTCTTGAACATATGTGTGGGATAGTTTTAGTTCTAGAGTTGCAAGATACTTTTACTGGTTATTAATGTTTCTACTACACTGTGATGAAGAGTGAATAATAAGGTAATCTTTCAATTGAATTTGCATGAAATAATGGAAATTACACTTTAAAAGTGTCATTCACAAGGGCGAGCTCTTAATTATAGATTCTTAAATGATTCAGCATGAAGAGCTGTGATCAAATATGATACACTTTCATAATCCAGTTCTTTTATATCATAAGGCCCGATTGTGCCATGAACAGTAAGATGTATTCATAGCATGTCTGTAAGATAAATGTGCGATATTCACCAAATTTGTGTTTAATTCATTTTGTATGTTTCTCTTTGCATTGCCTTTCACCTCTCAAGTGTGTTATTCAGGCTTGCTCGTTGTACAAACCCAGGTTTGTAACCCTGGCATCTTGAGGGGGTGTTTCACCTCTTTGGGCAAGGCCGTGCCCTGTCTTGCACTGATTAAGCCCGTGCAAATATATGTCTCAACCTGTGGTGTTCGCATAAGGCTTTATAAAATAACTTGTAACTTTAAATAAATACCGTAGTTCCCACTTGTTAATCCAGTTCACCCCAGCAGGTGCTGCGGGCCTCCCGAGGTACGGGAAGGTGAGAGCTGACTGCCTGTACCTGCAGTGGCACTGCATGCCTGAAGTGTCTCTGCATAGTTGGCTGGTGGTAGAGCCCTTGTACCTCATCCTGTGTTTTGATGGGTCTGGAAACTTTGTCTACTCTATCTTTCCTTTCATCGATATTTAATGAATACTGAAACCATGGTAATGTCTATAAGCATGCTGTGCCCCACGCTTTTATTTTACTCTATACCGATTGATTGCCCTGCCCACAAAAGTCTGTACCAGTAAAACATCGCACGTATATAAGGGATGCAGAAAGGGAGGGAGGGCAGGAGCTCCTGGATCTGCTAAAAGAAAAGTTTTTGAAATGTCTTTAACATTGGATAAAATAACTGCTGGCCAAATAGATGTGGGAGGGAGCTCATCACAAATGTATTTAGCCAACCTGGTGTGCAGTTTAAATAACGATGGTGAAGACCAGCCTTTGTGGGTGATGGTATTGCTCAGCTTTTGCCGCTGGATAGAGGAGTGTTTTTCTGGCTAGCCAGGCTGAAGTGGATAGGCTGATGGAACAGGAGATGATAGCATGGGTTTGTGTGGTGAATTTGAGAAGCCCTTTTTGAATTGTTTTGGCCATATTGCAGTGCTGTGCTGACTCATAGTTGTCTCGACCTACTTTTCACCAATATGTGAAATAAATCCAGATATGGAGACTGATTTAGTGAGCTTGTTGAATTCTGGCTTACTTTCATTAGAGTAAAAAACCTGTTCTGTGACGCTGGAGTCCTCAATTGGTTTCCTTTAGCGAGAGCATTAACTAGCTTTTTTAAATGAAGTTATGAGGGGAAAAAAGTGTTTAGTTTTGGCATGGTAGCATTTTCACACAGGTCACTTTCCTATCTTGTACTGTCTTATTCCAACAGCATGTCCAATATTTTTGCCATTAAGAGCTGAAAGTAGTGAATAGTGGAGCCTTGAGTATATCCGTAATGTGTTTCCTAATTAAGCCTTAGTTTTGTGTGGGATTGTCAACCTACAATTTCTTTTTGACTCCTATTTGTCCTGAAGTCCAATTGATTTACTCTTAGTTTCGCTTATTTCAGTTTATGTGGAAGTTTAAATGTCTCAATGTGTGGGAAATTATATTTTTAGTTCAGTGTATTTGAAAGAACAACCAACCAACAACAAAAAAAGATGACTATTTACACACTATAGGAACCATGGCTCTGGGGAGGAAAGTGTTAATAAAATAAAGATTTAATTATACTAACTGTATATGGATTTTTGTCTCGCCATTTTTAACACTGAATTCCCTTTGGTGTTGTTTATGGCCCTTTAAAAATATTTTAAAACAGAATACTTCAATTTATGTAGTTATAGCTTATTTCAAGAACATCAATGTGGGATATTACTGACTAGCAAGTGGAGATAGTTTTATGAGGCTTAAAAGAATTTTTCAGGACACATGATGCCAATATGTTCTCTACTTTTTATTAATTTTGTGCTGTTTTGCAGGTGGAACTTGACGTCTTGTGGAACCAGCGTAGCCAGCTCAGAGTGCAGTGAGGAGCTGTTCTCTTCGGTTTCAGTTGGGGATCAAGACGATTGTTACTCTCTCTTGGATGACCAGGAGTTCACCTCTTTTGATCTGTTCCCCGAGGGCAGCGTCTGCAGTGATGTCTCTTCTTCTATCAGCACATACTGGGATTGGTCAGACAGTGAGTTTGAATGGCAGGTAAACTAGTTCCACTGTCAATGGAAAATGTTTCTTGGTAACTACTGAATGTTAGAGCAGATATCTGAATCTTTGGTGATAAAGAAAATGTTTTATTCCATTTTATTCCAATGTTCGTTAATCTGGAGGAGAGAGTGAAGGTCAGCTCTTCAAAGAGGGATGCTTACATGTTATGGTAGTTTGGTTTTAGTGACCAATGTGTGTCTTGTAGCCATGAGGTTAGATCCTTTGTACTGAGGATCTGCCCTGCTAATGAAATCTGCTTGTAGATGTCTGCTTCCAGTGATTTGATCGTATTAAATCTTCCTTTGGAACGGAGGTGGCACTTGGGTGAAGTGTAGAAGCTCTTGCTATAGCCTATTTCCATCTTTTTTTCTGTGCCAGTAAGAGTACAGAGCTCACTTTGTCTCACCAGGATGGGAAAAGCACGCAGGTGAATCACATCCTCCTTTTCCTTGTTTGTATTGGATGCAGTCCTGGTCAGGTATCTCGAGTTTGTGGTGGTTTTCTTTGTTCAGCAGTTTTTCAGTTGGGATATGCACATCTTCTTTTATATTCCAGCCTTAAATTGACTTTTTATATTATAGACTTAAATCAACTGTGAATGTATATGTAACTTTGAAATAGGAAACACGGTGCTTTAGAGTATACTGAGGAATACTTGTAGATTTTGTCATAAAGCTTAGTCAAAGCATGTGCAGAGTTTTCTATGTGCAGTATAAGGACTGAAAACATCAATTTCAAGAAAGGTCCTGTTCCAGAAAGTGCAAATGAACTTAAGATAACGTGTACTGAGATTAGCTCTGAATTTCTCACTGTTTCAGCCTGACTGCTAGTCTCTGTGTGTATTGTATCACGGAAGTTTCTATAATGCAGCCTGTAGGAACAACTCAGATGGGATCCCAGAGATTCAGAGCTTCATTGAGTTGTGAAATTTTAGTTGCCTGATAAACTTGGCGATTGTTTTGAAAAGAAGCGATTTCCTATGTCTTAGTTAACTGGCAGCATGTTTGATTAGTTTTTAAAAAATTAGTATTTGTTTTTTAAAGCAAGCATTTCTTAAGAGACATACTTGATGGAACTTTTGTAGAATTTTGGAAAGACTTTTTTGTAGCTCTTTATGGTGTTATCTGGCAGAATCTGAGCATGAGTAATCCAACTGTCACACTGTAACTGGAATTGCATTCAGAAATTACATGTCAGTTGTATAAATGAAGCTACCTGAAGTTCTGCAGTTGCTTCCAGGAAAATTACAGTGATTTTAATTGAATTGTCTCGTGTAATTATGGGGTGTGGTATAAATTACAAACCTACTTTGAAGTGATCTTCCTTAAACTAGACTTATGCTTTAAAATGGGAGGTTTAGATTTAGGTTTGGATCGTAATGGACAATTTACACTGACAGAGAAGGGAATAGTTGGAATGCCACATCATTCTGCTGTTTTCTTAAATGCAAATTCTTAAAAAGAGGATTGATAAGTAGCAAATAGTGTGAATTGAGTTTGCTGCACTTGCTGTTTGTTGGAAGATTCAAAGGAGTACTGCAGGGTTTTAAGTAATTATTAAGAAGTTGTTAGAGTGCATAGATAAGCGATGCTTTGCTAATTTGATGGTATGTTTTAACTGTTAATAGTGTTAGAATGATTTAAAATCTGCCTGCTGTGTTCTAAGGCTTTGTTCTTTCTCTTGCATGTTACAAGTTGCCTGGCAGCGACATTACAAGTGGGAGTGATGTACTTTCTGATGTTATACCTAGTATTCCGAGCTCTCCCTGTCTGCTTCCAAAAAGGAAAAACAAGCACAGGAATCTTGATGAACTTCCATGGAGTGCAATGACAAATGATGAACAGGTGAAATTTATTTTTTTCCTGTGTGAGAACCGCAGTATACAGAAGAACTTTGAGTTGTTGCTACATCTTAAAAGACATACTCATTGCTGTAGGTGTAAATGTAGACCTGGGCAGTACTACTTGATTCTTGAAACTAAATCTTCTTGTCTTTTGCATCTGTAGTAGGCAGTTTAATGTGCAATCAAGTTTTCACCCTGAGCTTTTGAGGATACTTAATGAGGCTAGAATTGTAGGAAGTGATATTTGAGCACATTTTATTCTGTTGGTCCTTCCTTTTTTTCTGTCACTTATTTAGAATCAATAATACTTTAAAATGACCTGCCTTTTTTTGGGTCCTAGGTTGAATATATTGAGTATTTGAGTCGCAAAGTCAGTACAGAGATGGGCCTTCGAGAGCAACTCGATATTATTAAAATTATTGATCCCACTGCTCAGATCTCACCTACAGATAGTGAATTCATTATTGAATTGAACTGTCTCACAGATGAAAAATTGAAACAGGTGAGTTAAGGTTTGTACATATGACTTTGGGGTTTCAGCATCTGATATGTCTTGCAAAATCTAGTACGGAGTTGTGATCAATTTTTATATGTAATCATTAGATATAGGGAGATACACAAGCAAAATATTGTCAATGAAGGAAAAGAGTTGAAAAGCGTATTTTATGTATTAAACTTCTGTATGAAAGGCTGTGGTTATATATTCTCCATATGTGTGAAGCCTGAGCTAGCATGTGTGTATTGAGTTATGCCGTGGGCTCACAACTTATGACAAAGCATATTCCACTTCATAACCATCAACTGGTTGAGGATCTTTATTTGCTCACTGAATATAAACTAGCATTTAAAACTCCAAAGGACGGGAACTCATTGGGAAAGACCGTAAATTTCATGTAAAAAGGGATATAGAAAAATGTGTTTTAAATATGTTACAAAATATGAATTATAACAAAGAAGGGTACCTGACTGGTACGGTAGATATATGCTACTGTGTTCTTAGTCTTTCTTCTGTTGTGATGTGACGTTGGGAAAAGATGCAGTGTTCAGACTTGCTGAAATCCTCAGTGTTACTCCGTATTTGTGATTATGATGAGGGAAAAGACTGAAAGTGGCAAAGGTTCCCTGCTCTTATGGGCTTGGTCTATTTCCTATTTCAAACATAAGTATCATCTTAATGTAGAAAAGTACTACTTTCCTTACAGCCAGTTTTGTTTGTGTATACCTAGCAAAATAAAGGTTTTAATACATTAGATAAACAACTTAGTGCAGTTGAACTTGACTAATATTCCTCTTTGGTGTCATTATTATAACTTATTGTTATGCAGTAGAAAACCTGGGGGGCTGGAGAGGGGGGAAAAAACACAACCTTGTTATTTAGTTTTCTTCCTTCCAAAATGAAGTTAATATCAACTTAACTAAGTTCTCTTGATGACTGTCTGGGATGTAAGCAGCCACAGCAAAATGTTTTAGAAGCTTAACTGAACTGATCCAATAACTTGATCATTATTAATAGGCAAATTGTGTTTTTTCCATGAAAAGGAGTAACTCAGTTCACTGTTTGTCAGGCTTTAGTAATTCTGCTGCCTCTGTTCTAAAGGTGAGAAACTATATCAAGGAACATGGACCTCGTCAACGGTCTGCGAGGGAAAGCTGGAAGAGGAGCAGCTACAGTTGTGCAAGTACCAGCGGTGTGAGCGGTGCCAGTGCCAGCAGCAGCAGCGCCAGCATGGTCAGCTCAGCAAGCAGCAGTGGTTCTAGCGTTGCTAACTCCGCTTCAAACTCCAGTGCCAACATGAGTCGAGCGCACAGTGATAGTAATTTGTCCACAAGTGCTGCAGAAAGAATCCGGGATTCAAAAGTAAAGTTTCTAATTATGTACATGTGTATTAAGCTGTCTAACTTGTTAAGGTTGCTTATGTGATCTTAACTGGGAATTTGCACTGAAGGAGCATGGTTAGTACCTGAGGATCTGCTGAAGTTATCTGGCTAAACCAGTGCTGACTGTTTCCTCTGACATGACCATAAGGAGTTTAAACTTGTGCTCTTCCCATCACTTCTCTTCTCAGTGAAAGCCAGATGTTTGTATGTAGTAGATCTTCTCATTACTGTTGTTTAGAATAAGGTGAGTGGGCGTTGAATAAGGGCTTGTACATCTAACTTGATTCTTTGAATGAACACATAGTTTTACCAAAATAATTTATTCAAGATTGATCAGCATAATCTAGGCATAATTTCTGGACAGTAAAGACTGTCTTGGTTGTAGAATTTTCATCAGGCTTTTTGAATCTTCTTCAGTTTATTCCTCCAGCATGTCTCATGAAATTACTTGATGAGGAGTGACCTACTGAGGCATGTGTCAGTTAAAGTAGTACTGTGGCACTTGTCCTGTCTCCCTAATTTAAGTTTCAAGTGTGGAGGAGAGGTGCAGTTCCTGCTTGCTCTTTGACATCCCAGGTTGTTATTGTAAGACTGTAACATATCCCCTGCAAGAAAGATTCTTCCAATCAAAGACTCAGCTTTGCAACATCACAGGGTGATGTTGTGCCTCGTAACACAGATATGGTAAATGGTCTTGATATTTTAATATTAGATACAATTTTGGATGGATGTTTGCACCACCTTTGAGAATTCTTTTTCATTATTTTTCAGAGCAGACATTATTTTAGAGATTAACTTATATTTGCCAGCTTTAAAGGTGGTTTCTAATCTACAGAACAGAATCTTATTTTTTTGTCTCTTCTGTATTTTGACAGAAACGTTCCAAGCAACGGAAACTACAGCAAAAGGCCTTACGCAAGAGACAACTGAAAGAACAAAGACAAGCTCGTAAGGAAAGACTGAGCGGTTTATTTCTTAATGAAGAAGTGCTCTCTTTAAAAGTGACTGAGGAGGACCATGAAGGAGATGTGGATGTTTTAATGTGACAGGAGTGAATTCATCAGTGTTCTTTCTAAGCCTTAAATGTATTATCCTTACTGTTTACATGTATTTCTTGACCAAAATTTGATTAGTGTTAACAGTATAAACCAGATCTTTTCTCAAGTGTAATTTTGGTAAGAAGGTCTAAGTATTGAGTAACTTCAGCTTTTTAGGACTAATTTTGCAACAGAGACTTCAGAAACTTAACTGACTTCTGAAAATATGCTGGATAGATACAATTATAAGGAATTTTGAACTTGGCTGACATGCCAACTTACTTGCAAGACATAAGTCTAGGGGTGCTTTTGGATGACACTAAGCATGCATTACTATGCTTCAGCTTTTTTGTTTTTTTCCAGCTTAAGAGTTAATATTACACCTGGCTTGTTCTGTCTTCCTTTTCTATTATTAAGAAGATTGTTTAGCATGAGGAAAAAATCTTTAGATCTGTAGGCCTTTCTTCAGTCTTGCTCTTGGATCATAAAAATCAAAGTACTGTGATAAATCCTTTTCTAGAGGTTGCGATGTAACTCAAACTACACAGAGAACATGAAGCAGGACTTCTAATGCAAGGTATCTGTAACTCAAATAATGCCTAGTAATGTCGTTCTCTAGGAAGCAATTATAATTCCAAAAAACAACTAGCAAGCTTAGTCTTCAGAAAGTTACTTTGCTGCTCAGTATCTTATAGCATGATTATTACTGATGGTTGACCAGTACATCCCTAGTATTACTATGAAAAGATTCAAATAAAAACCTCTTTATGCATTGAAAGTACACTAATCTGCAATGGAGTTTTCTAGGACACTACTTAAAATAGTTAAAAATGCTACTGGAAATGGAAGCACAAACAAGTAGCACACAACCCTGGTGGCTTTTTTCCCCAGAAGCATATCTAAATAGAGTCATGTTTTTGTCAAGAGAACTTAATATAGCTGTGTGTTTTAATTGTATGTTTAGCTGAGGATGTCTTCTGTGTGGGTTGTTACACCATTACACGTTTCAGAGTTCTCCTTTTGTTGTCTTATCTGCTTTTGAAATTTCTTTTGCTGAAAAAATGAGGTAAAACTGTGGCTTTCAAGTAGGGAGGTAAAAGTAGTTTTAACCTGTTCCCTAGTTCTGACAACCTGTTAAGGTGACTTTTGTCTTTATCTTGGAATTACTTGTTACAGAACTTCCCTCCCCACAGCTGAGATAAAAATGATACTTCTAAATTTCAACGTGAAACTTAAAAGATTATAAAAGTATTTTCTAGTTCTGAGTTTAGGAAGTAGTTTTTTGTTATCTTGATGCTTCATTACTTTCATTTTGCTCTTGTGAATTAAGGAGTTTGGCAGTTTAGTGTGGCCACAGGTGCCTGTAATTGCAAGATATAGCCCAATCCTGCAGAATTGCATGATCAGCTTTATATAGGGCTACTCACATTCATTTTGCATGACCTGCACAAACTTCTTAGCCCTGAGAGCTGAAGTATTTTTCCTTCAGAAGTGGCATTCCTTGTAGCCTCAAAATAAACTGACCGGTAAAGTATCTGAACAATGACCTCTGAAAGCGCTTCAATAAGAAATAAATAAGGTCCATAGTCAAACTAGTGTGTGTGACAATAACTGCTGCTAGACAACAGGTACCCAGACTTGGCTGTTGACTGATTAGAAGCTGTGTAATGTCATTTTAAATTCCAGTGTTAGCTATCCCGTGTGGCCAGTTATTTGGCCACTGACCAGAAGTGACTGTTACCTCTCAGTATTTGCTTGCACTGTCCTATACCTGGTTGATGGCTCCCTTCCTTCTGCAGAAACAATGCTGAAAACTTCTTAGCAATATATGAGCTACTAAGAATTTAGATTGACTTAAATCTGGAGCTTCTTTTGAGTATCTTGAATGGAAGAAAAAATTGAATTGCTGTCAATTCAGATAATTTCAGGGTGCAGTTGTTTAACTCTTGCAACTTACTATGGCTCTAGTGGATGAATTCGTCATGAAACATTTCCCTGTGTGTACACTGGCACAGTGTACAACCTTTAATTTCTGCAGTGACTTTAAAATGTGTTTTTTTCTGAAGAAAAATGCACATTTAATATTGTAGAGAGGTGAGACTCTGAAACGAGTTGTAAGAAAGGTGCAATATCTGTGTGGTCACGCATGAAAATGTCACTTTATTCTGTTTCAGCAGCTCTTTGGAGTTTAAAATCCCTCAGGCTTCATTGAGAGAAGACTCCCTCATTTTGATGAGGTATAGTTCTTGTTGGTCACCAGTCTGCTAGCCTCCAGAGATGATGAAATGAGGGAGGATAGTATTTCCATCTTGATCTTAGCGTGAGCGTGCGAGTATAAATTAATCCAAGTGATTAGATGGGTCCAGCTGCTCAGCTGTTAACGTTGGATGAAAAGGTCCTGGGTGCCTCAGTAGCTGATGGTGGTATGTCATCGCCAGCTGGGTACTTCAGTCACTTGTGTGACAGTTAAAATGATAGAAGAGAGTGGATTTCCAGTGGTTCTGGGGTAATAATTTATAGCTCTGTAATCTTGTAGTCCCAGGATGCTTATAACCTAAGAATACACAACTCTGAATGTTCTGATAAGAATACAGAATAACATCTTGGTTACCCGAATGTTGTCTTTGCCAAGTACTCGCCATTTTGGAGGATCAGGCCTGAAGTAGATGTGGGGTTCAAGAGTTCTCACATACTTCTACATGTTTTGGGGTTTCTTTCCCTTTTCTTTTCACATCCTTCTTAGAACTAATGACACACTCATTTCGTGGAGGGGCGGGGGGGTGTTTTTGTCAGATTCTTGTTTTTCCATGCAATATGCTGTAGGTTTACCCAGGGAAGAGCTTGAGTCACCATCCCTGCAGGTATTTAAAAGACGTGTAGATGTGGTGCTTAAGGACATGGTTTACTGGTGAACTTGGTAATGTTAGGTTTATGGTTGGACTTGGTGATCTTAAAGGTCTTTTCCAACCTGGATGATTCTGTGATTCTATGAATTTGTATTGGATACCCAAGGCATTAGTCAAACAGTTGGAATTTTAGTTAAACCTGGTCTTGTTGGTTCGAGTGTTGGCCATTGTGGATACCACTTTGTTTTACAGGAAGTTATCTGCAGATTACTGGGTTCAGATAAAGAAGACTGCTAAAATCATGCATTCTCACTAGTGCTTTTTCAAAAAAAAAAAAAAAAGAATAAAATCTCTACACTTTATTTATAGGTAAAAAATGTCAAGCTTAAAAGCAAAATAGAGACAGGAAAAAGCTCGTAGTTGTATGGCTCCATGGTACTGAAGCTGTATACCTAGGTACTTTGTACCCACTGTAGTATGAATGTAATCGATTCACACTCTGTAACATTAGTGGTTTGCTTCCGTGGTAACTTTTTCTCTAAAAAGGCTTAGAAGGAGCACTGAAAGTCTGATTGCAATAGGACTGTAAACAATAGAGAACATTCTTTGCTAATATGTTTTTAAATATGAGGAGGAAAGATAGCTGCCTGACAAACCTGTCTAAATTTGTGTGTGTATCTAATGTCATCCTTTGTTAAGATATTATCTATTTTTCTTTATCTGGGAAACTGATTAAAAGATGGTTACAGTATGCTTACTATGCGGTGCTTACCAAGAAGAGCAGGAAAAGTCTTTGCATGACTTTCCTGGGCTTAACTTTCAGTTCTCATGCTGTGGTTTGAAACCTGTGAAGATCATTCTCTGGGGAAAAAACAAACCAGCCAACCTGCTTGAATTTATTCATATGTGTTTACATCAGAGTGTGTATACAGTATAGAAACATATAAAAATGGCAATATTTACTGTTCATCTATGCTGAATGGCCTGAAGCCATTTCTTTTCTCCTAGCACTCTTTCAGCTTTGAAATCGGTTCATGCATTAACCTATGAATATTAATAAACCTGACTGTTTTGGGGGTTCTTGAAGTTAATTCTTATAAGCCAGATTTTCATGGCAAATATTGTTAGATTTATTGGTTCTTCAGCTTACTGATCTTGCAGTTCTTGGGCATAGAAAAGACTAGTCAACATGCACTTTTCCATTTAAGGATTGCAAATGTAGTTTATTAATCTACCAAGGGTAAATCCTAGTAATATTCAAAGCTTGTCTGTTTTGACTATTAACTCTAATTAATCTTACTTGCGTTCTCTCTCATCTGGCTAACTTTAAAACATTTCCAAAATACAAATAAATTCTTCAATTTAAAAAAAAAAAAAAGTTGAAGCCTTGAATATAGTTCATAACCAAAGCAAAGGGAAAGTGGGGTTTTATGATATTTTTTTTTTCTTTTTGGGGGAGAGGTGGCCATATAGAGTATATGGTATTGCTTAAATTGAGGGTTTTTTTTTTTCCCAGGTTCTCTGCTAATTATATTGCTAAAATGCACTTTTGTATAGAAAACTGTCCTCTGTACATTCTGTATCTACTTTCCACTATGTTTATAGAGATTTTTCTGAAGTTGTGAAGGATTTAATGAAAGCTGCAATGCTGGTGACTGATGCTGTTGACTTCAAGTTTTCATTGTATTTGAAAATAGTTATGTGCATATTGAAGTACGGGTTGGAATTAAAATTGATGACATAGCAAAGATATTCTGATGAAATATGTGGTATCTTCTTCAGAGCAGGGGGATTCACTTATAGGGCTTGCATACTCTTTAGGCAGGAAGCACAAACAAAGTGGCACATGTTAACTGCTCTTTGTGACAGAAAGCAAACCAGTCCCTCCTTAACCAGTGCAGTTTGTTATCCACAAAATCTTGTCAGAATTGTTTAATATTAAAACAATTTGTTGTGAATGATATAATCCAAGATCCTGTATTGAAAGCTGTCTGTCCTTGGTTTTGATTTCTGTACTGAAGGATTTTATATGTGTGTGTATATATATATATATACACACACACTATATAGCTGTGGGCATAGGAAGTCTAATCACTTTTGTTGCCAGCAATAATTCTGAACCTTCTTCTGCTGCCACCCTCTGTACCCATAGCCATCAAACCACCACCTATCCTGGGATGGTTTAAATCCCTAACAGGATTTACAAGCTGACAACCTGCCATGCTCTTACAGTTCATTGTGCAGGCATCTGTCTGTCACTATTGGAAATCCACATCTCATTTACTACAGCAGAAGCTGGTGTGCTTGGGGATACCAGAATTTGCAGTGGTGCACACCAAGACATGCAGCACCGTCAAGGACATGGCAGTGGCAATGACTTTGCAATCACCAGCTTTTGCATAGGCTACAGTGAGGACACTTGCCAGCCTGTGTAGTCTGTGTTGTCCCTGAACCAAATTTGCCTTCGGCAGTACTGGAGTTTCAAGTGTAATATTACAAAAATTCCCTTTTCTCTGTGGAATCCAGCAGAAAAATCCTGAAAACCCGAGAAAGGAATAGCTGGCATAAGGATGTGTTCCTCAGTGTTCAGAAAGTCTCCTGCAGCGTCTCACGGATATAAACTGCCTTGGTCATCCCAGCTAAGGCTCGTCAAATGCTTATGGAAATTGATTCTTGTCAAATACGTAAGTTAAAATTGACAGAATGTTACCATCCCAGTCTGTTTCTGTAGATACTGAGGGATGGAGAGGGACCGATGATGGCAGAAACACTGCGTGTCACAGCAAGGCTCATGAAACTTCAGAGACTTTCAGTTGTGGGGTCTGTGACTGGGAGGCTGCAGGATATAACTGCAGAAGCTATTGCTCTTGTCTTGCTTTGCCTTCACTTCAGCAATCTGCTTGTGGTTTTTGTCTGTTTTCACCCAAAGGTGAGTGACAGTGGAGAGTTTTGCAGTAAAACAAACTGAAACGAAGCCAAGGACCTTGACCCGTTGTGGTGGTTGCTTGTACTAAGGACTTACTGCTCTCTGGAAAGTGCCTAGAAGCTGCTGGGAAGTTGATGCTTGTGCTTTCTGAATCACGGGATCTCAGTGAGCTGGTCTGCTGTGCTTTGGACTTCTGAACTTTCCCAGTAAGTCCTGTTGCAGCAGTTCATTACCGAGGTAATGGTTGCATGGATGAGTTAATACCTCCTGGCAAACAGCTGCCTATCGGTCAAGTGAGGTCATATGGTCACAACGAAACACTGTATGTTATGGATCTCTTATTATCCCTCCTTAAGCATTTCTTTTATCTCTCAAGCCTATCAAGTTTCACTGCAAGGAAAAGCTCTCATTTGATGACTGAATGCTATATGGGCACAAGATGAACCAAAATTTCCACACTGGCAAAACAGCTTGATAACCTTCCTTTACTAAAGTGTTAGGGATGTGATCTCGCTGTCCTCAGCTCTCTCTTACTACTGCCCTGAACTGTACACTTGATCCAAACATTTCTGTCCAGAGAGAGTTACAGTTTGGTTTCCTGAGATCCTTTGTATGTGCTCCTAAGTATCCTGTGTCCTACTGGATAGAAAACAGTTTGTTTTCACCTCTTTACAAAACATTGATCTCTTGTAAGTGGTTTCTCTGGTGCTGCGATTGAATTTAAATTCAAATCCACATTTCTGATCGAGATCTCATTTCATGCTGCAGGGGCTTGCACTTGGTGGCATCACTGGTGTAAAACTTGTTTCTCATAACGTACACCACGTTCCTGAAGCTTCAGTGTGATAATTCATCTTGGCTTTAGAGTCTTCCTCGTGCTGCTTCAGTCAAAGCACCTGCTGTATTGTTGCAAAGTTTTTTGAAGAAAGAAGATTTATTGCTGAAATTTAGAGTTTGTGCACCAATTTGCTGTGATTGTGGCAGGAGGTAACTCGTGTATTGTCACTAGAGGGAGTGCTGTGGTCACCTTCCTCGCCTTTGAGACTAGAGCTGCCAATGTAGCTTTGCTACAAACATTTTCATTCATTCTGTTATGTCCTATTGAAAAAATATTGGGGGGGATTTGCTTCTCCTCTTATGCTGTTTTTGAAGGAGCTCTTAAGAGTTAGTTCTAGAATAACATTTCCAGTGACTAGGGAAAAAAATTTGCTTTTTCTGTTCATGGTGATTGCTAATTCCTGCCTGGTACTGCTTATTGCAATGGAAAGATAGATGTATATTCCTCTCTAGTATTAATTTTTGTATGCATACTGTATTGCTGCTTTAAATTTTCCGGTCTTTGTTTCAAATTCAGCCTTCCTCAATGTGGGCTGAGAATTTTGCAGTTGAAAATATTAGGTGATGATAGAAAACAAGAAGCCAGCTTTTCATGCACCAAGTCTCATAATATAGATACCTGTGTGTCTGCGGGAGGCAGATGAGGGATGATGTAGTTTGACTACCTTTATTTTTTTGAATAATAACTTCTGAATAAGTCTTTGGGGCTTCCTTTGAAACAAAGGAAAACACTGCACCAATGGGAGCTGTTCTGTAGTTGTCTTTTTTTTTTCTTTCTACTTGTCTGACAATTATTGCTACCTCTCAAAAAGCTTAGTAACACACATTATAACCGCGGAGAACATATGAGGTGTTCTCCCTGCAGTCTCAAGTTTGTTCTTGGAAGTCAAGCTTTTCATGGTCCTGTGCAGAGTTCTGCTTTGAGCACTTGTATGTGATTGTGCAGATATGCTGGTGACTCGTCCTCTTCCATCTCTGTGGCAGTAGGTGTTATAAGAGCACAATACAAAAGGAATTGCAAATTCTTGTCATCAAGTGACATACTTATTTAGACAAATCTTCGCTCAGTGTATGGCTTTGGTTTAAAACTGTCACATTATGATAGCAGAGAGATAGTTTCTCATGTTCAGCTGGGAAACTGCTGTCAGGAAACCTTGAGAATTCTGTCTGGTTGCAAGGGAATCGGAGGAAGCTTGCTGGAAGCTGGGTCTGGCCCTTGCGTTATCCATGCTCCCTTCAGAGAGAGAAGTATCTTCTCAGTTTGAAGTTATTTTCACAGAAGCATCATAGTGCAAATCCTACGACCCAGCGATGCTCACCTTCACAGCACGCTTGGCTGCTGTTCCTTCCGTGTCTGGAGAACTGATGTCATTGGCCTAGAACCTGTGAAATCCTGGACTTCGTAAGCACACACACTGTATTGCGACAGCATGGCCTTGCAAGAAGATGGGATGCTTCTGATCGTATCAGTTGGTTCAGTATTGCTGCCAGAGTTTAATGAGCTGCGTGGTATCAGTATATCATCAAAATGTCAGTTGCCTTATGGCTGGCAGCAGCAGTGTGCAGCCTCCGCTGTGGAGGCGATGAGGTGGCTTGGTGCTGAAATGCGCTTTTCCTTTGAAAATGGGGAACTGACCTGAAGGGGTGTTACTTCCACTGTGGCCACGGTGTAAAGTTTCCTGTGAATGCTTTGCACATCTCTCCTTATTGATGGCTTGTAAATGGGGAAAAATACAGAGCACGTGGTCTGAAAGCTGTGGTGCCAAGTTCAAAATAGCACTTTAACATCTGTATGGTGGCTCCTGTGGAGGTACGCTTCCTCCTCAGGCTCTCAGTAGCAGATTCTTAAGTTGTTAATTCTAGGATATCTCCTCTAGTGAAAATGTGTGCCCGAATAATCTTGAAAGGAAGGAGTAAAGTTTAATTTACAATTGCAAAGAGCTTTAAAATGTGACATAAAGCTGTTAATGTCTACATAGCTCTCTTAACATGTTTTTCTTGTCATCTAGTTCCTTTCAAAACTTAGTGAAAACACTAAGTAGTAAGTACAACATGGCAGTTCATCACAGGAGTTGCTAAGAAGATATTTCTAATTCATTGTAGACCCTCCTAGTTATATTGGTAGTTCTAATTTCTTGGTATTTGTTTCCATTCTTAGTTAAAAGGCACTTTATTTACTCCTTGCTTTCTTTGTTCAGTGTAGAAATAAATAGATTAGTCATAAGATTTTGTTTCACCTTCTGTTGTGCCCAGTAGGAAGAGCTGAGACAAGGTCACTTTAATAGCTGGTCACTTTTCGTGTATGGACGGCTTCTTTCAGGCATAGTTTAGATCACTGTGTAGGTTTGATGTCTCCTGCATCCAAGAGATTTCTAAAGGTGTAATGCATCAACTACTATCTTGAGGAGCACTGGAAATATGCAAGAACTGTTAGTGGCAGGTGTATTCTTTGAGCAAAAAGTGCTTCACCTGCAGGACAGTTCTGTGCATGTCCAAAGATCTTGTACTTGACCTTTTTCCTAGGCCAGAGCACGGTGGTGTGCTCACTGCCTGGCTGGTACTTTCTGGCAAGAGCAGTGTGAGCTGCTTAGCAGTTATTATAAATTATTTTTGCCTACAGCCTCACAACTCTGCGATGGTTCTGCGTGGCACCTCCTCTCTCCTCTACTAGAACACAGAGCCGCTTGGGGACCTCGCCGCCACATCCCTGCGTTAACACCGCTGCATTGTGGAGAGTCTAACTGCAGTGTCAGGGCAAACCTTGGGTTTTCCAGATGGCTATG
Source organism: Pterocles gutturalis (assembly GCF_000699245.1). Lineage (NCBI taxonomy): Eukaryota > Metazoa > Chordata > Aves > Pterocliformes > Pteroclidae > Pterocles > Pterocles gutturalis. Next base: position 17,019 of record NW_010141777.1, read on the forward strand.
TGATTCCTGGTACTACAGGTACTGCTGGTCAGAGCAAAAACATGGGGTGTGTTAGGGGGGTCTGAAAACTTGTGACTTACGGTGCTGACTATATGGCTTTCACCATACAGTCACAAGCATATTTATTATGTTCAACTAATGACTCCCTTCTGAAAGCATAGTTAAACACTGAAGTTGATAAAATTGTCATGTATTTATTTAATATTCTTTCAATCATGTTTGATATTCAGCCAGATCTGCTTTGAAATAGTCCCTGTCTAGTAGTACAGGGATCCAGGGCCTTTCACTTCTAGGACTGATCCAAGCTTTTGTCCTGGAAAATTACCCTTTGCTGGCTGGAAATGATCACTCCAGGAACAATTTCTGTTGACAGGTCAGGCAGATAAATAGACGTGCATGAGTCTATGCGAGTATTTAATTTCACTAAATTCAAGATGAGAAAAAAAGCATTATGGTGCTAGTAAGCCTTTATGAAGTTTGAAATAATATTTTTTTCTGCTTCATTATTTAAATAAGGTGAGTTTATTTACCAAATAGAAAGTATTCACAGTGTGTGTATGACTTATAAACGTTACTCAACAAATCCATGCACTTCCTCCTGAAACAATTTAGATCATAAAACTGTTTGTAGAAGTTACAAATGTTAGTCAAGCGAAAATGAAGCAGTCTAAAATCTTAGTACAAACCCATTTGTGGACTGATAAACCCATTTGCAGACTGATAAAATGAGTGTAATTTATGTTCTAGATGCCTTATTGGCATATGTATTAAAATTCTGGTGTATGTCTATTTTTCTTAGTATTGCATTAGCTGTAATTTCTATGTAATGCTTCAATTCATTTATATATTTGCACAACACACTATCAGATAAAAAAGTGCCAAAATGTGTATAAGGAGGTCATCACTTTAGCTTAATTGCGCACAAATTTCCTGCAGACTCTGATGCTTAAGACCAATAACGAGACTGCTACAGCTAGAATAAACGCATTAGTCTATAAATTTAGAGCTTCTACCTGTTTTGCAAGGGGAGAATCATCTCTAAATGAGCCTAGTAACATTGATTTGTGATTAATCATTTTACTTAGTGACTCATCTATGATCACAGTACAACAAAAATGTCATGTTTGCTTAGTGGCATTAACTCCATTTATCTTCTCTGCATTCAGAGAATTGCCTTGTTGTCAATGTGGGACTGGGAACAGTACTGTTGTTAAAGGACTTACGATGTCAGTTTACAGCACAGTATAGACAAAAAAGAATTTTTTTTTTTCGCAACCATTCCCTTTCTTGAAACTTAATTATTCTACTTGGTCAAGCCAAACCATTTGCAGTAATGATCTTGCATCTGCAAAACAAAACTAATTTAACCTTGAAAATCAGTATTATTCTAGTTGCTTCTGAATTTTTCTTTTTAAGGCCATCTCCTCAGGTTAACAAGTACACTAACTCTGCTTTTGAGACTGTATTGCTTTACATTTTGCAGAGTAAATCCAGCCCTTGCTCATTACTCGAATGCTTGGCTTTGCCATGTCAGCACTGCATTTCTAGTTGGATGCCATCAGAATGGTTTTCTAAAAATGCACTGCTAAAGAGTGTTTATGGAAAGTGATAGTCATTGTCTCTAAGAAAACTTTGCTTAATTGCTTTATGTTAAGAAAGAATAAACCCTTGCAGCACTCCTTCCCCCGAGAGAAGAAAATTCTAAAAGGAGCTATACTTTCTTTGCTAAGACTTGCATTGCTCAAGAACAGGAATCAAGATGTTAGGATTTTTTTTTCTGTAGCATCCCATATTCAACAATGTCCTAAAGGTGAGGGCGGTCCAGCAAGCAGAGCACTAGGTCTGGAAAGGAGTTGGCTCATGTCTTGTTCTTTTGCTCTGTCTCTTGGCAGTGTGCTTTGTTGCTGTTCCTTTTTACTGCTCAGCTGTTGTGTTGAAAATGAAGCTCTTTCTTCAGGTTTCTCTTTACTGCACTCAGCATTGCAGCACCGGAGTATTACCCCCGGGCCTCTGCTTGTTGCTGAAGCCAAGACAGAAGGTGAAGGTGAGTCATACTTGTACCATCTTCAGAATAACAGAAATGCCCGCTGTAAACACACCTGGAGAAGGATAGGGGTGTTAAGAATACAGAACATTGCAAATGTTTCCCAGAGAAACAAAACTTAGAGTGGGATGATTGCTGCTATAATAATTGATATTGTGTTTTGTGACGGAAGTCCAAAAAGGCTTTGCTGGGGTAAATACGCCCTGGTTAGTTAGTACTGATGATTACTCCAATATTGGGGAAATATCTGTATAGTCTATAATTAAGCTATTTTTGTGCTGTGTAGTAGAGCAGGCAGAAGGCACAGTGTAATATCTGTTTTCTGATATGTAGGAAATACCAAAATGAAATAACAGACTGCATAATGTGAGGCAGTACTGAAAAGGAAAACAAACTTAATTACTCACTAGACAAAGATTGTTGATTTTGTTTGGGACTCTTGAGACACGTTCTTAGCAAAACAAAACCTGACATCTGCAGAGCAAGCCTCCTCTGTAACTGAAGGTTGAAAAAGGTTAAGTTACAAACACTGGTACAGCTAGATGCTATCTTATCCAAAATGATATTTTCGCTGATCTGTGTATATTGCTAAGGTGATAAAAAGATTCATGTTTAGTATCAGATCTGAGAAAAAAAACAACCCAACAGCCCTCAGAAGAAACTCTGGTTTGAAGAGCAATATGTACAACTGGAAGGTTGAGTGGGGATGAAGAATTCACCCCTGCGCTGTATTGCCTGCGCAGTGTCTAAAAAGGCTGAGTTAGATCCCTGCACTGGGAAATTACTTTTTTAAAAAATCACGAATACTTGCATCCATGCATAAATACAGCTGGCCTCTGGTTATGGATTTAAAGGGTATGTGTTCAGGGTTTCTTGTGACTATGGAAGCTGAAAGTTATCTTTAAAGGAAGAGACACAGTCCTGCAATTTCATAATGGCATCAGTGAAGCTCTAATAAAAACCCTACCTACAGCAAATGCGTACAAGCTTGGATAATCCATCTGGAGAAGGGCACATCAGGGTGATAAAACTCGAGTTTAAAACAGAGCCAAGGACTCGTTGCTCCTTCTGTGGTAGTGTTGGTTTTTTTCTTTAACTTTACAGCTGAGCCTACCTGCCTCTGTGCAGTTTGGTGATGATCAATGTGAACATGCTGGAACTGTTTACATGAGGTAAGCTGAATCATTCAACCTCATATTAATTTGTTTGACTAAAGCCTCTTTAGAGCCACTTGTGATCTGATGACTAACGTGGCACAAAGATGCTAATGCTCAGTGTATACATAAATCATTAACTCCTTAATTTGGATTTGGAAACCTGAGGCAACAGAATGCTCCATGGAGAAGAAGCTATATTTATCTCTCTCCATCCTGAACCACCTGTCTCCAGAGATCTGGAATGCATTAGAAAAATGTATGTAATGACTGCACTAAATCCAGGTCTTCTGTTCCAGAAGAAAACAGTTTTTACAAGCAGAGAAAGCATGGAAATCTAGGATCTGTTCTGCTGAGACAAGAAAAATTAACTTAAACAGGAGATCTCGTAATCTAGACAGATTTTTTTTTTTTCAGTACTATCAGAAAAAGAAGTAAAAATTAAAATTAAAAATAATCTGAGGCCAGCTTTAATTTTTTTAAAATTATTTAAAAAAATTTTTTTGGATGTGGTCTAGGTAAGAGTGCTTGTGGAAGAGAAAAAGGAGTTTTGGTCCCTGTTTAACTTCATACAGTAGGATTTGATGCTTTAAAGTCAGAGCTGAAAGCCCCACTTCAGCAATATTTCAGGCCATTCCTGAAGGTGTATTTAACTGCAGTTCTTCAGTGAAGTGTGTTGGCACTGGTGAGGGAAGTGTATCTTCCAGACTGGTGAGCTCACCCAGTTAGATGCACGTGATGTGAACAGCTTCCTGCCATTCACAGCTGACTTTTCCTCTTCTTGTCCCTGTTCTTTTGTTCCTTCCCCATGGTTATTTATTAAAGAGCTGTGTCCCACTGACTAAAATACCATAAAGAATATTATTGATATTGGTGCCTAATGGAACATGTGCAAGGGATTCTGTCTTTGTGCTGGTGCAGGGCAATAGACTTTAAACTCAATAAAGGGAAGTTTGGAGATGAGTTTGATTTTTAGATATAAATTGGCAGTGAGAGAGATTAGTGTTTCTTAATGACATCAGAGAAAGAACTCTATCTTCTGAAGCTTTTGTTTATCGTGTGTCACTTAAAGAGGGTTAGGTGCAGGTATTTAAGTATGTTGCATACACAGAGCACCAAAGCTGCTTCTGTACCAAAGCCGGTTGATCTTATGCTCATTCCTGCAAGTCCCAGAGGTGTTACTGCCCCGGTTCATGGAGGGGAACACTGAAGATGCTGTGAGCTGACCAGGATCCTGCCACATCCTGAGCAGAATGGGAAGCAGGACCCTCCAGCCCTCTTCCCGACTCAATTATTTATCTATTCCTTCCTTAATACTACACTACTACGAGGCTGGACCTTTTCTTCTTAATTCAAGTTGTTAAATTGATCCTCTTGCGTAGAGTATGGTAAATGAGAATCTACTGGCATGTTGACCTTTTTTTTTTTTTTTTTTTTTAAATTTGAGCCATGTTGTCTCTCTGTTGTTAATGATGAGTGTGACTGTTTCAGGAACAAGTATTTTGTTTGGTATTTCAGTAAGATGTTTAACTCACGGGAAAGCTCTATCCACCAAATCTGTATGTTAGGTTTTCTGTTTAGTAAAGCAGACATTTTAAAAATGATTTTGTTCTAAACATCAGGTGGACTCACTCATTTTTACAGAAGCATTACTTAAATATGCTTATCTTAAAGTGTTTGATCTGTCCTAGATAAAATGTTTGCTTCATCCTTAAATATATAGCATCTAAACCTTACTCCTTTAGATTTTTACTCATACAAATTTGGAAAAGTGATATGCAAAAAAAAAACCAAACAGTATTGGAGAGCAAACAGGAATTACCACATGCTTCAGAGAAATCAAAATCACTTCAATATCGGGATTTTAGCAATGTACTTTTATGTAGCTTAAGAGCTGGAAAGTGAAGTTTAAGGGGCAAGTCAATATTCTCACAAGGACTTGTTTTACTTCATGATATAAAACTTGGAGATTACTTGTCAGCTACATTAGCTGTGAAAGCCTGTTTTTATAGTGAAGGATGTATATACTTTGGAAGAAATAGTTCTTTTTCAGGAATAACATTTTAATTTCATTTCAAATATTGAATGAAGAAAGCTCCAAAGACTTTAGTATAATAAACCATTGCTGTGTTCAAGACAGTAATATAAGGGGTTTTTTTTTCTATTTTACAGTTGCTAATAGCAACTTATGTGGCGAACATAAGTACAGCAATTTAAAAGGACACTGTGGTAATGTGAATTTCTTCAAGTAGTTAAATACTAATGTCTTTCACCATAACATCAATGTCAGCTCTGCTCCCGGTCAAAAAGCAAAGGACAAATGAACTTACCATTTTTATTTGCTTTTTCTGAATGGAAGGGTTTTCAGAAAACTGACAGTGGCCAGTCTAGTCTGTAATTTTAACTTGATTTATTTGAATTAATGAAATCTTCAGTAAATACATCTCAGTACAATTCTTAAATATTTCCCCAGAGAGATTAAACATCCATTTACTTTAACTCCACCGGTGCTCACAGACTTTAATTGCAGTGCCTGACAAACTTCTCTAGAAAGGAAAGGTGAAGAAAGAGGAAGAGCAGATCACTGGTGTAGAGAGCCATTGCGCTGAGCGGGAGCGCTGGCTGGCTCACCTCAGCTGCTTATCTGAATGCCGGGCAAGCGTGTTCGTGCAGCGGGAAGCGTAGCTGAATCAGTGACCCTACAGATTTCTTTTGTGTGTGTGTTGATCAGGAGGAGTGTTTGTCTGCTGCTGAAGAACTTGCCTTTCTGTGTGGTGTTCCCAGCTATTTGCTGTGTCCATGTGCATGTAAGAGTGGCTGCGTTCGTGTCACTCACCTTATCTGCGTTTGGGGCGACTGGTTAAAAGGAAGCATGTTTAAAGCAAAATGCTAGACAGATGTCCTATGACAATGGAGTGCAGACCTGTGAGAAGAGCCTGGCAATAAAATGGACTAATTGTCAATTACAACCTTGAGGTGGAGTTCTGCCCATATTAAAATTGATGCCAGTAGTGTGGTTGATCTGAGCCTTGGGTGTATTTGCTCTTTGCTGCTGGTAACCATGGTATGGCATGTGTGTTCCTAAAGAAGAGTATGTGCTGTTGTCGTAGCTCGAGGCTTTATTGCAAAGGCTATGGAAGTTGTCAACAGGATTTGTCCTACCCACAGCAAGGTCTGGACTTGGCAATGTCAAAATGGAAATAAAAGGCTTGTGCTCTGTCCTCCTCCATCTCTACAGAATCCCCCACTAGCTTTCTTTAAGCCATCCCAGTTGAAACAGCAGAGATGAGGGCAAGTAACCTCCCCCACCCCTGGCATCGCTGCCCTTACAAAGATCATCCCACTGGGCACGTGTTTTGGATTGACCCACAAGTATTTGCCAGAGTTCACCTTTAATTCCTTGTTTCCTGCCATTGCTGCTTCCGTTGTCCCAAGAGTTCACCCTTTAAAGAAGTAGCACCCTGGCTTCCTGGGACTTGCCTGTTCCCTGGTAAACTGAGCAACACAGGGAAAGAAAGTAAGACCCACTAAAGATCCCTTTGCAACAGAAATGAGTTGCTTAAGAAACAACTCTTACAGACTGGAGGTTTCTCTAGCGATGCAAGATGCTGCAGTGCCCTTTGACTTGCTTTTGAGAGGTGTGTTCACAGACTGGCTTCAAGGAGTGAGGAGCCAGCCTTGGCGATTCAGTGTGCTAATTTAATCGTCCTCGAGATGTTGCTTAGCTGCGGCGTGCTCAGAAGTGCCTTCTCGTGCTCTTTTAGTGTTTCTAAACAAACCCCGGCTTAACTGAGAACATCATTCTCTACCCAGGCAAAGTTTCTGGGAACTTTACAAAGGGAAAGGTATGGTCACTATTTTGAAAGATATATGTATTTGCTGCTGTAATTAGGTAGAATATGGACATAGCATTATAGGTTCAATTAAAAGCATGTCAATAAAAGGCGGTTGTGTGCCACATAAAAGGTTCTTTTGTTGAAAACTGGCCTGAGTTACGACTGTTTTATACACATTAATTTTCTTTGTACATAAAGAATGGAGCTGATTGAACAGCATGATTGTCTGACGAGAGCTGAAAAGCAGCACTTGCTGTAGGTAATTTAAATTGAGCCCTATTATCATTTACGGATTTATTCTGCTTAGAATCAATAAGATGAAAAAGGGTCTGAAAGCTTTACGCTAATGCTAATCACTTCTGGGTCAGTAACTCCTTGTGTTTAAGTTATGTATTTCTTCCCTGTATTCACTGAGCTACTTGGAAAGTGAAATATTTAAAATATCTTCCACTGAAGAGGATCTTCCCACCTCTTCTACTTTGCAGAGAATTGGTAGATATTTTGTTGTACTGAAGAAGTTCCCCAAGAGGGAAGAGACACCAACAAAAAGGACAAAAGAGATGCTCTGGAAAGAAGCTCAGCACAGAGGGCCCTGAAAATTTTGTTGTAAAGCAGCATTCTTGGTGGCTGGAGATTCAGCTTGACCCTAGGATGCACAGCTTAGCTCGGTTTGGGTAGCTGCAGTCATTTCACTTTCTACTATTGCAACAGTTTTGTTCCTCGATAATTTATCTTTTCAGGTTAGAGAGGTATCGCCAGGCCCAGGACAGAACAGAGAAGATGAAAGAGAGGCCAGAACCAAGAAGGTTTTGGTATAGTGATGCAATCGACATGGAATACAATGAAAGGAATTTATATGTATCAATCAGACAAAAAGGTAAAATGACCCCCAAAAATCAGCTTGACAAATTTAATTGTCCAGTAAGACCTTGGTTATTGTCTTTGGGGTTGCAGGCAAGGGGCAGAGGTGTGCTGTGCTGGAGGAGAGCTGGTGAGTTCTGAGGAAGAAACCTAAACACAATATTGCTCTGAGCAAGGAGCCATGGTGAAGTTCCCGGTCCTCCAGACTTGTTTTGTTCCTTTTGAAGTTCAGGAACTGATGCTAAAAGTATGGCTTAAAGAGAAGGTGAGGAAAAAAGAAAAAATAGACCCCTGTTACAGTAAGGATGTCTACTGCGTTAATGCCCATTTTTGTCATTTATTGGCTATGCCGTAGCAGATGGACTGCATCCCTGCAAAGAAGCCAGGAAGGGTAGCAAAAGAAGGGAGCTGAACTGGATCTCTTTAGGAATCAGATTTGAAGTGTCATGACAGAGCTCACTGCTGTCTGAAATCTGTGACTGTTCACACAGAGCAGCAGAGAAGAGATGATATACAAGTGATGCTGCTGTGAAAAAGGTTCAGTGAGTCTCGGTTCTGCTGCTTCTGCTGGCTCGGCCCCTCCCAGCTTTGCTGGGAAAGATCAACTCTGCAAGTTGAGAGGGGGCCCAGGTGATCACTTCTGAAATGACTTGTGTTGGGGACTGTGCTCCATCAGAGCTGAGGGTCAGGATCCTGGTGGCAGGATGAGCAGCAGGGTGGGCGATGCTCCTCTCCCTCAGGACACTGCTTCGCAGACAGGGCAAAGTGTGGTGAAAGGATGAAATAGCTTGCCTAAGGTGTGTGGAGCTCCAGAGCCAGAAGTAGAATGAGTCTTTCAAGTCCCAGGTGAGCGTCCCAGCCTCTGCACCCTGCTGCATCTCTGTTCGGACCCAGAAAGGTGAGTTCTGGATGATTAAACCACCAGTGCTATTACACCTATAGGTTCATTGTGTACACCGCTGTTGGAGCGGATTGCCAAATCTTTGTTATTTCATCAACCAAGTGGCTTTCTCTCCTCATAATCAGTTTCCCCAGATACCCAAGAGTACTACTTCAGAGGTTTAACTTTTTTTTTTTTAAAGTGTTTTTAAAAACCACGTTAAACTTTTCTTGTATTAAAATGGGCTGGAGCAGCTAATGCAATCTCTTGCAGTAAATAGCTATAAAAACATCAAAGGTTTTGATAACTGTTAGCTGTATATTTTGTAATGCCTATTGTATTTCCATTTTGTTAGTTCTATTTAAAGAGCAATATTATCATGCCCCATTTCCTGTTAGATAGTTCTATTTGTCTGCTCTACAGGAGGCCGGAGATTTTAGGTCCAAAAGAAATTATCTCTCAGTAAATTACTCCTAACTCCATTACGGAATACTAAGCACTCTCCCCTTACTGTGTGAGCAGCTTGAAGAGATAACATTGCAATTTATTTATTTGTTTTGTCCCATGTATATAGGTGACACACGAACTCATCTGAGCAGAGACAGTGATAACTGACAGGTACATTAGATCAGTCACATATAGCAAAGTTTACTTTGATTATGTAGTAAGTGTCAAGATGTACAGTAGCTGATGTCAGTTTGATCTCTCTTATAGCATATAATGGCTTGTCTTTTTCATGGTTGAATGGACACTAATTTTTGTCTAATAAGTAAGCTATCAGTTGAGTGTTTTAGAGAGTAGCCAGAGTTTTTTTATCCTACTGAAAGGGAAACCATTCGTGAAATTATTTTAAAATTTGTTTGGATTGCTTGTTGTATTCATTTTTCTCCTTCTAAAGTCCCCTGTTTACTCAAAGGTACTAAAGGTACAATATTTTCTAAGGACCTGCTGTGAACCTATTGCATTGTGTATGAGACCTTTCCATATTGAAATAGTAGCAGAGAACAGAATATTTTCTGACTGTTTTGATGTATAGCTGCCAAACTGCAAAGTCTCTTTCAAACTTTAAAGAGAGAGAAGAAACAATGTTGTGTTATTGCAACCCCCATCCTTCTCCCCTATAGGTAGTGTAGAAATTATCTAAGGCTGTAACTTTGTAGGTTTGTTTTTTATTATTATTATTATGCAGCCATGATTTCAGTTTTATTTATGAAAATAATGTATAAAATTACATTTTGCAAGGAAGGCGTAATGTAGCTGATTAATAATGGACTTAAAAAAACCCCAAGCAAACAGAATCCCAAAATAACACTGGCAAGCTCTGGAAGTGAAGCGTCATGTTCTGGGTTGTCTAGCATGGTTTAAGCCTCCTGGCACAAGGGCAGTTCCGGGGGAAACACAGTTACAGCAATACCGAAACCATTCTATGATTCTGTGAATAGTCATTTCTAAATTTTGGGAAATACATCAATTAATAAAAAAAAACCAACAAACTTCCTGGCTGCTGCAAGTGTATGGTAGCAATTATTAACATCTCTGAACCCTGTGCCATTAACCAGATATGTCAGTGGGACCAGAATCTCACTGACAGATTGCGCTAGTTTAGCTCCAATTAAAGTCATCCATGGCTCTTATTCGGCAGGGTGCTGACGCCTTTGATGCCTGGCATGCATGGAGCTAGGTGTTTGCTTCTTTTTCTTGTTCTTTTGTTTGTTTGTTTTCCAGTCTAGAAATATGTCTTCCTTTTAGATCATTACTAGTGTATAGGAACTTCCCATAAAAAAGCTCTGTTTTACTGGGGATGCCAGGAAGATTTAACAGTGAATGGAGACACCTAGTCAAATGCAGAGGGTGAACAACTAGTTTTTAAGTAGTAATGGTGGGGATTTTGAGGGTGCTTTTATATTTGCTACAGTAAACAAAGCTTCCTTTAATTGTCAGGTATGTTATCCTTAGATATGCATGTCTAAGTCTCACAGGACTGGGATTTGTACAGACGTCTGAATGGCCTGCACTATTTTTTATTTCTCTGATCAAAGTGTTCCACAAGCAAAACTGCTGAATGCTTCAGTGTTGAGGCTGTGAATAATTTCATGTATTTGACTGCTGCATAGACACGCATTTTTATCTTAAATGTTTTCAAGAATAACTGTTCTTGAAATGGAACCTCATAAGGTAAAATTCTGTAAGAGTCGTTAGTAATGGCCACGCTGGAAAAAAAAAAAAAATTAGGTTCTTTCCTGCCTTCTCTTGAACTTGGGATGAGAAAATGAGATACAGATTGAGTTCTTTTTAAAATTGAGAATTTTGTGTGTACTCTAGTAATGCCTGGAGCTGCTCTTTTGTTGTCTTCAAGGCCGTGTCTTGGCAGTCCTTAGCACTTGCCATCCACTCTGCTTGGGGAGGGTTATTTTTCCATCCAGGGCTGGGCTCAGAGCAGCGCACTCATCACAGTCCCAAAGCAGAAACCCTGCTGTGGAGCTGGGAACTGAGTCTGAATCTCTACCATCTGTTCCTCCATCCTCCAGATGTATGCCCCTCACTCCTTTGCTCTCTCTTTGCTTAGCTCTGTGTAAAGAAGGTGAACACTTAGAGCACCACTGCTAAAACATCAACTGAAAACTTTATTGCTGCAGTCAGCACCTTCTCTACTAGTTCAGTTTGAGAGAGCACTAACAGAGGTAAGACTTGGATGTTCTGATAACTTGCTGATGAGAGTATCTCTAGGCTCTTCTCATACATTAACATTGCAGGCCGCTTCACTTCTCTTCCTATATTCACTTTGGGATATATAGAAAATAAGGCTATAATAATGCTGTCCTTTCATGTCTTCTTTCACAAACATTAATCCCATGATTTTTTATCAGTACAAAATAACCCTGGAGATAGGGCAGTCTGTGGATCAGCTTCTATGAAACTAGAAAACTGAAATTATTTTGTGCAATTGCGTGTGAAAGTCAACTTTTGTCAAAATCTCTAGCTGTGACTGGGTACTTACAAAATGTGATGTGTTCTTTTCTTTAGCAGATCACCTAAATACATTTTACTAGCAACCCTTTTGAACCAGATGAAACTGTAATTCAAGCTGTCTTGTGTGCTTCTGCTTTAGTTCACAATAACGTCGCTATGCAGCTCACACCAAAGATGTAAGATTTATCTGTAACAGCTCCATCAGGTATTTTGTCCTAGTTTTTCTGCAGATCATTACTGATAAGGTAAATTTTCTAAAATAAAAAAACCCAACAAACAACAATTCAGTATATATTTTTAATGTAAAAGTTTTGTTAATCAGTGTGACTTTGCAATCTCATCCCGATCTTCCAGTGACTTCCCGACAGCCATCGCAGGGCAGCTCTTCTCCGGCTGGAATATAGGAAATGTTCCTGCAGCCAGCAAATGAACTTAATTGAGAATATTATGTTCCTTCCAGGAATTGTGCCTTGGTATGCTGCTTGACTGAACATCTTCAACCCTTGAAGGTTGACCTCACATTTTTTAGTGAACTGGATACGTTAGGGTGTGGGGGACAGCATGGCGAAGGGGTGAGGAGAGGACAAGCTGCTGGGAGAGCTGGCTTCTCGCGGGTGCTGTGCCACTGGTGTGAAGTGACGTGTTGGCTGCTTTGTGATGTGGGTCCTTCATCCTGTCCTCAGGGCTGGATGGGGCAGGAGGGATGTCCGGGATGGTGTCCAGACCTGGAAGCAGCGTATAGGTAGAGAATGAGCAGGTTCTGTATGGGTGGAAGGAAGAGCCTCGGCTAAGTCAGGTACTTCTTAAGCCTTGAGCAGTTCTAGGTGCAAAAACAAGCTTGTGACACATCCCTTCTTGTCAGTGCTCACCACAGCATTGAGTGCCCATGGCCAGGGGCTGCAGGGACCTTCAGAGGAGAGCTGAGGGGCTGCCCTGGGCCAGACACAGCTGGTTCCAGTGGCCCCACCGCAGGG